>NW_010227600.1:4862-81867 GCF_000690775.1 Eurypyga helias | reverse complement strand
TTTGTTTGGTTTTTTTTTTCCCTGGCCTTTGCATTCTCTCTCTTGGCTCCAACACTGAGAATTACTGTGGTCCTGTAGTCCTGAACTCTCAAGAGACTGATAGGTGGATACATCCACCTATGGACAGTTCAGTTTGTGAGTTTAATTGTACACTGCCATCAATGGACGAGTGAACAGGCTCTGGCCATGGCTTGGGATGCCCTCAGCCTGTTACACAGTTCGAGAAACCAGATCCTGAATAAAAGCAGGATTCAGAATCAATGTGAGACCAGATGCGAGTTTAGCACTGAACTCGAGAGATGTTATTATTATTTGTGATGATGCCTGTGCTTATCTAACTGAAGCTCCTTAGGGGACATAGATAAAGAAACCACATTTATTCTCTGACTTTGAAGTAGTGTAAAATTTAGGGCTGCAAAATAATATTATGTAATATACCATAAATTTGGGATTGCTTCATTTGTCACTAATAGGAATGTCTTAATGTTTATTTGGGAGGAATTATGAAGAGGTTATTTTGTAAATGAGAAAATTCATGAGCTTTTCACAGAAATTAACTTTGGTACATCTGTATAATTTTAATTTTCTAGTAAAACAGTTAGTGTTTTCATACCTTCTGTAGATTCATGTGTTGGCTTGAAAAACAATTGGGAGCAAAACCTATTTCACATCACTAGGCCCCCAAGTGCTTGCTATAATACGAATCAGAAGACTAGATTTGCTATGGTAGATGTAATAAGGACTAATGTATCTGTATTAAAAGGAAAAGACTGTGGACCCTGGCCAGTTCAAAGAAGCTTTATCTCATATTTAAGAAAAAGTGATTTCAGAAAGCACTTGTTCCTTTGATTGCAGTGCTTCCCAACGGGAGACACTGCAATTTGAAGTGTAGCATAACACTGGCTGTTTATCTTACATTTGAGTTCTGATTTAATTTTTTAGAGTTGAATTCTATTACTACTTTAATTTCTCTCTCTTTTGAATGTTACTAGTATAAGTAGTGTTTGGGTATTTCTTTGTTTTAATAGAGTATCCACCCAAGTTCAAAGTGATGAGCATGGGGGAAAGAAACATGTATAGAATGAGGGCTTTGAGTAAATTATTGCCACCTGAGAAAGAACATTAAGCTCCTGTGGTAGTTCTACCATTTTGTAGCTAGTCAAAAAGACAAACAGTGTTAAAACTTCCAAGAAGACGAATTGAAAATGGTGTAAATTCATGTGCTGTCTCTGTGGCCAGATCTTGAATTTTATGTGCAGTTCTTACCGTCCTGGAGGGTAAATGGCAGAACATGAAATTGTTTCCATGAAATACAACGAAGATGAGAAATGGGAAACAGACAAAATCAATGAGACTTTTCAGCTAGAAGAGGAGATGAAAAAGGAGATGATGCAAAAGAAAGCTATAAATTAATTAATGGTATGGGCAGGAGGATGAATCCTCCGTAATGCTGTCTAACTGCTTTTGGCCTCATTTATAACTTTAGCCTCCACAACCGCCTATGCTCATGTCTTCCACAATGTGATGCAAAAATGCACTTTCTTCTTAAAAAACTTCTTGCTGATAAAACTGCCGTGGTTTCTTTGATGGTAGGGTGACTATTTGTCTTGAGACAAGGAAAAAATTACTTCCCTATATAACTCCCTAGCTGTTGAACACAAAACACCTTTTGACCTGGGAAGTTACTGAGCAGCTGATTGCCAGAAATTAAAAAAATTATGTCAGGGGAAGGATTGCTCTGGACTACTTTTGCTTCTGATCCTGTTTTTTAAGCATCTGTTTCTGACTTCAGTAGCTAGCCGGACATCTACCTTGACCCAGCAGGACACTTACAATGAAACCTCATTAGTAGCCTTACCTGATTTCACAAAATCCTTTTCACTTAGTTTTGTGCCCTTGCTAGAATTTTGGGAGTGTTTGTTAGTAAATAAGCTCCTGTGCCCTCTTCCACTGATTAGTGTTTTCCTAGGAGTTCAGCTAGAATTCATCTCTTTTTATGCAATGTATCCCATGTGAGCAACACATTGGAAATCAGAAACATCCCAGCATTGAAAATGACTTTTCAAATGGCTTTGCAGGCCATGGAATTTCTTGCTTCTATCAGCTTAATTACCTAATGAAACAGACTGGAAATTGTTTGGGGACAACAGAGCGCTTTGAAGCTCTGAAATGCTGTATGTGATGCATTTTAATGCTGCGCAGAAATCTGGATTTCGAAGGGCTCCTGAATGCAATGCAACAGTATCTGGGGGGGAAAAAAAAATCTGGTTTTGTTGTCCTTTTCTTAGCTGGAATCTGGAAATGCTCCTAAATGGTGGATACTAAAAATGCTTTGAAAACCAAAAACTGAGGTTTTCTTCTCTGCAGCTTTGGACTGTCACTTTGTCCTGAGTCCGTGTGTTAGACCAGCCTGTGAACGAGCAGCACTGTTGTAAGTTTGGTCCAAGATTGCGCTAACCTGTGCAGGCAGACAGTGCATCCTTTTGTGTCTCTCAAAACTGAGCTGCACTGTGATCTTACTGTCCTAATGACTGGAGACTAATTTCCTTTGGGCGTGTGGGGGAAATTGGGGAAGGTGCTGGAGAGAGACCAGGATGCAGGTGACTGTCCCAGCTGCTTCATAAGGGTGTGGGCGAGTGTGAACTGATGTGAAAGCCTCTTGCCTTAAGCCCTGGGTAAGGTCATCAAGGCTAGGTTAAAAGCAGTATTTGTGCAGGATGAGAAGGTT
Source organism: Eurypyga helias (assembly GCF_000690775.1). Taxonomy (NCBI): domain Eukaryota; kingdom Metazoa; phylum Chordata; class Aves; order Eurypygiformes; family Eurypygidae; genus Eurypyga; species Eurypyga helias. Next base: position 79,139 of record NW_010227600.1, on the reverse strand, counting down.
TTAAATGTGACAGGAAAGGATAATTAGAGCAACACTGAAGTAAAACGAAGTTTGCAGTGAGAGGGGGAACTTTTTTTTATGTTGTTTAGGTTAAAAGCAGTATTTGTGCAGGGTGAGAAGGTTTTAAATGTGATAGGAAAGGATAATTAGGGCAACACTAAAGTAAAACGAAGTTTGCGGTGAGAGGGGGAACTTTTTTTTAATGTTGTCTCATCTTTGCAACAATTGGCACTGCTTTGCATACAAGATTTTTCAAGTGGGTGGAATTTTGAGTCTACATCGTTTAGTGTTGGACTTGGCAGTGTTGGGTTTGTGGTTGGACTCAGTGATCTTAAAGGTCTTCTCCAATCTAAACAATCCTATGATTCTATGATTTTTCAGCTTGCTCATAAAAGCTTTCTTTCTTTAGTGGGGCACACAAGTGGGATGTTTGTGAATGCTCTTTATAGTGTTTACATGATCCCTTGATCTTAAAGTAGCGTTACCAAAGTAGTTCTTACCTCCTTCTGCTTAACAGAAACAGAAGATTAAAACAAGATGGTTTAGTCATGTATAGAAAAGAAAGATTCCCATTGATATCGGGTCAGATGTTTCATTTTTCAGCCTATAAGAAGTTGCACCTACTAAAACAGAGTGGTGTTTAGAGAATGATTTATAGCGCATAAACGTAGCAGGAACTGGTTTTGCCATTAGGGGTGGATTAGTGTAACAGTAGTTTCCTGTGACATCACACTAAATTCCAGCTTCCCAGTTATTTTCCAGACGAGGTTGTCTGTAGTGCTCTTGCACAAAATTACACTTAAAAGGGCACTCATAGTTCCCTTGGGACTTATAAACCAAACCTTTTGTCAAATCCTTAGTAAACACAGAATTCTTTGTTTTCATTCTGGGCAATGGTAACAGTATGGGCAGGGCTGTAATTTGTGATTCTAGAGTAAACAAATCAAAATTGCGTTATGCAGGGCAAGAGGGATGGAATTCTGCAATGCAAGCTTCCTGTCATGACAGGATAGATAGCACAATGGTTCTCAAATGTGTTTTTCTAGAGAATTGTTAGAATGGTGACATAAAGATAAGGGTGTACAGCTTGCAGTACCCTACCTGAAATGCCACTCCTCCCTGTCCAGCGGAGCTTTTTGAATGCATGGGTAGCCACAGAACAGGAGATGATGCTGGTTGAGAAGCTGGCTTAAGGGAGTAAAGATTCATTTTTGTGTGGGATCTTAATGTATAGAGGTACATGACTTTCCTAGAGTAAACCTGGATTGATTACTGCTGTTAGGCTACCATTTAAAAACAAAAAAACCCTAACTGCTTGGACAAGCTTTTTAGGTAATGTCATGAAGGCTGCATTAGAAATTACCATGCCTAGTCACACAATTCAGAGGGTCTTTCCCAGACTTCAGAAGCCATAATTAATATGGAGTCAAACATTTCTGGAAATTGCTGTATTTGAATGCATATTAATATATATTTAATGAAGAATACATGGTCGTATCATTGACTCTTCAATATATCTTGTAGCAGAAAAATCAAATCTTGGAGTTTTACCAGTTTGTCGGACCCTAAGAACATCAAATGGCTATTCTCTGCCAATTTCACACAGAATGGTTGGGGTTGGAAGGGACCTTTGGAGATCATCTAGTCCAACCCTGCTGCCAAGGCAGGTTCACCTAGAGCAAATTGCACAGGGACGCATCCGGAGGGGTTTTGAGTATCTCCAGAGCAGGAGACTCCACCACCTCTCTGGGCAGCCTGTTCCAGAGCTCTGGCACCCTCAAAGTGAAGAAACCAAAAACAAACTAGCTTGCTTTGCTGACAATAACTCACTTTGATCGCAAACAATTTGTAATGAAAATGCTTTTCTCCTTGCTAATCCAATGCTACAATAATTACAAGCAGCAAATCAATAGCTGGAAGTATAGAATTGGAAGTGTTACATAGGATATTAAGCCACAAATTGATCTCCCTGCCAGACCTTAAGTAAGTGCTGTATCAACACATATTTCAAGGATTGAAGGACATTCTGAAATGTAATAGTGATGGACAGAAGAAAGGAGAACAATAATGTGTCTTATGCAACTGTATTAACTCTTTACCGCCTGAATCTACACAATCGTGCTGTTCGTATGATTTGCACTCGCACGTTACAACAGTGATTTCTGACTATTGCTCCACTTGGCTCAGATAAGGTATGGGATTGTGTCTGGACAACTGACAGAGTATTCCAGCAGATATTATATGGCAGATATTCTAATCCAAGTCAGTTATTCACCAAAATCATTATTTCTTAGGAAAATAAAGACACCAGAAGACCTTCATGTCGCGTAAGATTCTTGAATTTCCTTGGACAACTGTTGCAACTCATTGTACTGAGTAAATCATACTGATCTGTTCTAAAAAAGGAGAGGAAAAAAAAAAATCTGAGAAATTCTAGAATTCTTTGGCAAAAGAAACAGAGAATAGAAATTTATGGCTTGTAGTTGTTCTTCCAGAAACTAAGCTCCAGAGTGTTTCTGATATCACTTTTCCCTCTTAATGGGCAGAAGTATCAAAGTTGGCCATATACTACTGTGGGCACACAGGGGTTTTAGAAGCTTCCAATGTCACTGCTCAATTCTCTGTATGGTATTTCTTTTATAAGCCATTAAGAAAGATTGAAAGAAGTAATGTGTCTCCGAAGAATTATTTCTTGAGTGTGTTTTTTGAGCGTTGGATGTTGTTGTGGCTCAGATGTAGCACATTTGAGAAGTCGGCTTCATCCCTAGGAATGCTTGCCAGGTATGTGCAGTGATCTGGGAAAAACAGATTTTGTTTTCTGCCAGTTGCCTCTTCCCTGATAAGTGTATATGGAAGGAGCACTTAGGAGCGTGAGGTTTTGGTTCCTCTCTTTCTAATGCCAGGAGATCCTGCAGGGAGAGGTTTGGTGGACTGTTAATTTTTGTTGTTCTTCAGATAAGGGCTGCTATTTTTTCTGACACTACTGAATGTTTTGGATTTCTTTTTGCTAGTGCGGAGTTGAAGACTTTTGACTGGACACGAGTAGTCAGAGCAAGAAGTCTCTTTGGTGTAAACCTCTCTTGCCTCCTAACCGGTCAGTCTGCTCGAGTAGAGATGACTGGCTGAGCAGTCACAACATCTATTTTTCCTAAGAGAAATCACTCCTGTGTTTACTGTTTATTAGTATGAGGAGAAAGGAAGGTGGTAATTCTCAGGTCTTGGCCACCACTGAAGCCTTGTCAGCCGGTTATGATTAGCTTGATTATTTAATTACTTTTCCAGCACTAAGAAGAAGTGTTGCTTCACAGTGGAGAACAGAGGAAAACTGCAGGTGTCCCTTCAGCAGAGCGCGAAGGCTTTTCTCTAGTCTAGCCTTTTGTTGTTACAGCAATGTTTCCAGCTGTGATGATACCTCCTTGCTGCCAAGTAGTAGTAAATAGCTGTATAAATCATAGCAATGCTTGTACCATTCAGGTACAGTGGGTTGTTTCCTGACTCTAACAGGTGTACGTATGTTTATCCTCATATTTCAACATTAATTGTTAAGCTACTCCTATTCAGAACTGTTTAGAAATTGAATAATGGACACTTTTGATGTGCTTCATCTTCAAACTTTGGATTTCATTCCTCACTTGATGCATACACAGTTTTGTTTAAATTGTATTTTAATTTTATTTTCTCCAAGGCTCTCTTCAGAACTAGAAATCAGTAGCCATGGCCAGCGTGACCTGAAGGACAGTCAGTAACCGTGCATGTACGTTTAATTTAGGACAGCAAATACAGACCGTGGCTACCTACAGGCAGAGCTCAAAACGCTGGTTAGGAGTGGTGACGTGTCTTGGTGCTGGCACTTGCAGCCTGGAGCCTGGCAGAGTTTTTCTGAGTGCTGTTCACCTCTCTCAAGAGGGGATGGGTAGGTAGGAGACCCACGTGGATGGGAAGTTCGTTGCCAGGAGAAGTGAGAAGACTGGAAAGAACGAGTGTCCTAAGTTGTTTGCTCTTGACTACCCTCTTTGTACAGAGCTATAGGTGTGTCTGGCTCTTCGTATACCTGCAGGCGACAGTCTGCTGTAAAAGCTTGCTCTCAAAGCCAAATGAGATGTGGGATTAGGATAGCTTTTGAGGTTGAGGAAAAGGAAGAATATATGTTACATGATGCATTGCTTTGGGTTCTTTCTGATTAGGGAAACCTGTATATCCACAGGTACTTGCTGACTTGCAGTGGGAATCAAAATAGATTTTGCTAAAGGTAAAATAATAAATAAGGGAAGAAAATCAGACCTCTTGTTACCCTTTTGTTCAAAGCGTATTGAGATGGACCTGAAGTGGAATCCTGGCAGACTTTCTCATCCAGCCTCAGCTGCAGTCCAGGTGACAGATTTGAGTTGGCGAGGCAACCTAAATCCCAGTCCCCTGATTAAAGATGACGGAGAACTACTTCTGGATGAATACCTTTCCCCCAGGAAACTGGTGAGTAGACATCCAACTTTTTAATGAAGTAGAAGAGGCAAACTGGCATATACAAAGCAGTATTAACCTTCCAGCTGCTCCTGTTGACTGCAGATTGTTGCATCTCTGACAGACTTCTGCATAAAGTAGATCATGTCTTATGGAAATTATAAAGTGTTTGTCCTCCTTTCACCTTGTTTCATATCAGAAATATTCCCAACATGAACGCTGCTGTCTTTATTGCCAGGTTTCTTGAAGCACCATGAACAAAATTGCAGGTAGCATAATTATAATTCAAACAGCTCTCATTAATGCCATCTGAAGTACCTTTAGTCTCGGCATTAGAAAAAGCTTTTCACATTCTAGAGATTGGAAATATAACTTTAAAACACAACTTTATTTCTGAGTTAGTGAAATCTTCTGTCTTGCTAAGAAGGCAATTAAAATATTCTGCAAGTGCTGTAAGTACTTTCTGCATATATCAAAGTGTGTGAAATTTTAAAGCGCATTTGAAAGCCATGTTCCTTTTTGACTGGGGAAAAGATGTTGGCGTGCAGCAAGGCTGTGTTCCTTTTTGACTGGGGAAAATGATTTTGGCCTGCAGCCTGTTGAGAGAGAGTAACATGCTGAAATGTCTTGTGAAGGAATAGTTGGTTGCATATTGTGCTGTATCTGCTCAGGACTAATTAAGGGTGAAATCCTTTGGGACATGTAGGAGCTGAGAAAATAACCTCACTTATCCCTGCTAAAGGAAGGGAGAGCTGAGAGCAGAAGTTAAAGGGAGGAGCTGCAGATTTCTGTGTTGCAGGGCTGGATAGAAATTAGTGAAAGATAGATGGGAGCAAGGCTGTGGTTCGGATGCTCCCAACAGGCAGGGTGGTGATCACAGTGTCCATAATCCTCTGTACATCCACTGCACTGGTGGAGAGACGCTAACTTCTGCAGGAGGCATGTTCCAGCTGCGGGTTTACGCCACTCCACAACTATGTACAAGTCACAGTTTTGGCCGTGCACTGTAGATTGGACGACAGGTTGTTCTCAGAACTACTCTTCCCTTAGTAGAGAAGTCTTGTAATGTTTATAAAATGTTTGGGGATGCAAAGATCACTTTCCACAGAGTGTGTATTTTAAGCTTTCTGGAGAAAAATTGATATATGATCTTATGATCTATGCCACTCACTTTCCTTTTGGCTCTTGCGAACCTCTGACCTTGATCTTTTTTAATCTGACATAGATTTTACCCGGTTTAATGTGTTTGTGGCCTACAGTACCCTGTATAAATCCAATGGGAAGCTCTCAGATTAGTCTGTTTTCTTAGGGCATAAACCAAAACCCATTAGAGGAACCAAAACAGCTGCCCTCTGACTTCAATAAAGTCTGAATTAAACCCTTAGGAAGTTCTTTTGTTGGCATGAAATTCTTCCTTCTGAAGCTCTGCTGTTTTTAGTCCACGGTAAATTGTAAGCACAAAAGTGTATGTAAGGCTCTCAGGGATGTTACCCACATTCCATGAAGTTGCTGTTCATTATTTTGTAATATTTTTATATACAAACCAGAAGATAAATTCTCCCACAACTCTAGGCTATTTTTTTAAATGTGAAAAAAACCCCCCACTTATTATTGATATATACCATCTTGAACTCAATTGAGTCTTGCCTCTTTTAGATTGTATATATTAGCATTTCTAAGGAATTCCATTTAAAAGACTTTTTTAAATGGATGAATACTGCCCTACTAATTTTTCTGGACGCATTTATTTCCTGGCCCTGGAACCCAACATTTGTGTTGGCATAGCTGGGATACTTCCTGCTCAGAGGAAAAATTATATGACATTGTCAAGGAAACATTAACAATGTTTATGGCTTGTTTTAACAACATAACCAATATATCTATTCTTTGACCTTTTTGTTGTTCAAATGGAAACTGCTGCTTCCATAAATTTACTTCCTCTGGATTTGCAAATGTAAAAATAGAGACACTGTTCGAACGTTTAATCTAAAACAAGTTTTCACTCGTGTTTTGGTTTTTTTTAAGGAAACACCTGCCATTGATAACTAAATGGTTTGAAAGGCTGTTTTGCTTAAATCAATTCACTCGCGATATCTTCTTGATTCTCTTTTGGTTGTGAATATTTTAGGAGTTATTGATTATATTTGCTGAAGTGCTCTGAGAAGGAAATGAATAATTTTTAAAATACATGCTCATTAAAGTGAAATTGTTTTACATTCAAAAAGGATGTAGGCTCCAGTACTGCAGTGTTGTGTAGGCAGATTTCTGGACACCTGGTCGAGCTTCCTGAGGAAGGATTTTGTTCCAAGATACACACTCAGCTTTACTCCTTGCCCTTGCAGTGTTCTACCTTGCATCGGTTCGGTTTGAGCTCGGGGAGGTTGGAAGGCCTAGCTCTGCAGAATCTGTGAAGATTGGGTGCTTTGGGTTGCAGCCTCGTCTCTACCTGCACATTTTACTCATTTTGCCCTTTTTTTCCAAGGGGGAAAGCAGTCTAATTAGTAGTGGAAACATTCGCAGTCTCCATCAGCAGCCCTCATTATTAAGGACTCTCTAAAAGGTGTGATACTTGTATTCCTTCTCTTTTTTTTTCCAGGTGTTGGGGTGTTTTCCTCCAAAGAGAGGAAAGTTTGGCTTAAAGGGATTCTTCTTTTATTGGGGTGTTTGTTTTTTCCTCTCCTGTTTGCCTTCTTGGACCCTGGAGTACCTAGACAACTTCTACAAAAACGTTTAGTCCCTTGCTCGTTCTCCTCCTCTCCATAGCGGATCCCCACCTCACTGACATGATGCTTGCTCGCTACAGGGTTGGTGGTCTTCCATGGCTTTGTTTTGGCACAATGCTCACTTTAAAATCCTGTGTGTTTCCATACCTCCGTTATGTTAATCACATCTTCTGTGGTTTCTGCTTGTCACCATCTCTCTTCCTGCAGCCATATAATGCCATTTTATGTCTGAATACTCTTCACCCAAGCTACAGGTCAAAAGCTTTTGATGCCAGGGGTGGTATCATTAGATTTCTTGTTATTCTTTCTGCTAGTATCAACATCAATTTTCTGTTGCACTGTTTAACCTTCATCTGTAGGACCAGGTGTTCTTGCTTTTCCATTTGTACCTGTACTAATCTTTGCAGCTTCCTGCTCTGCCTGTACTAGCGGTGTTGTCAGAGATTGTAGAATACCAGAGTGAGCAAATGCCCCGTTCTCCTTTTGTTCTGAAAACTGGCTATTACTGGGCAATACATTACAATTAATCTTTAATTTCATTAGGGCTGTGGCACAGATTTCTCATTGTGTGGAGGAACTGGAATTAAGGGCTCCACCTGTCCTGAACCAGATTTTATTTTGTTCTATTAACCCCCATTCCCTCCCCACCGTTTGCAAAGAATATTTTACTGACTTCCACAAAAAGCAGTCCACTTCTCAGAATAAAGTAATTTTACAAGGTCAAATGATCCTCCAGATGTTGTCACGTTATCAAAACTAATCACATTTGTGCATGACCTTTAGGGAAGAAAGGAAGTATTCTTGTTTCGCTATTTATTGATCCTGCTCCAATTAATCATGTTTTCTAAACTTAGGAACATGTGTTCGGAAGTGGTGGTTAGTTTTGTTGCTCAGGAGGTTAGGGTGTATTTCATATGGTATGCACTCATCCCCATGGGGAGAAGAAAATCCTGGAGGGTCCTGGAACAACACATTGGATTCCTGCTAGAATGAGTCAATCGTTTCCTTTTTTTCCTTGTCAGAAAGTTTTCCTCTCGGTTGTAAGCTAAATGGATTTGAGGAGGAAAAAAAGTGGGGATCAAGGAACAAGTGGAAAATCTTGATAAATTAAGTGGAATCAAGGAGATGGAAGTAACTGACTGAACTTGCATCTGCTGAATCCTTCATTGGAATTGTATAATCAATTAAAAAGTAATGATTTAAAAAAAAAAAGGGTTTGAAGGGACCTCTGGAGGGCATCCAGTTCAACCTCCTGCTCAAAGCACAGCTTGTTTCAAACTTAGATCAGATGGCTCAAGGTAGCAGATAGCAGCAAATGTAACACTGCAGACAGGAAACAAACGGGAACGCCTCATTTAGTGTCAGAGCTTTCCTTTCATATGTTCTTACCCTAACACTGTTGTCTTCACCACAGTGAAGGCTTGTTGTTGTATTAGCGTTCATCCTGCCGCGTAGGCATCTGATGTTTTACATGCACGTCGTCACATCAGGAACCTTTATATTTATATGCATGCACACACATATGCCTGCCTTTATGTGAAAAAACCCCCACGGATTTCAATTTGCCCACAGTCACAGCTGCTTAGCTGACATAAAATGGCAGTTTTGCATGTTCAGTGACACAGCATTGAGCAATGATTGTAACTCCTTATTATGCACCTAATTGCCAGATAGGAAAGATAATTAATATTGGAGTATGACTTTTTTTATATCTATGTGAGGGAAAGTAAATCTGTAAAACAAATCTAAAGCAGAAATTGATTTATATTGATTTTATATTTACTATCCTGTCCACTCCTGACCCACATGTTAATTCAGCGCATAGTTAAACCTGAGCTTGTTTCCTCCTAGAGAAATTATACAGGCTGTTTCTGTGAGATCAGCAAACCTCCCATATAGTTTCTGGTGCCCCACGGGCCTTTTGAATTTGTGATAGTTAGATCTCCCAGCGACTTGCGGCATCAGACCCTTAATTCTGATTTTTAAAGAGAAAGTGTCGGTGCTGTGAATCCCCAGCACGGGTCAGTGGGGAGCTGAACTGGAGGTGGCAAGACTCAGTAGGGGTTGATCCATGTAGATCCATTGGTGTGACTCAGAGGCTTCAGCACGAGAATGAAGATGTTTTGCTAATGCATCCACCACCACTTAAGTTTCATAATTACTGTCCTCATCTACACTTTTCATACAAGTCAAGAAGGTCTCTTTCTCACACCCTGAATGCCTAGCTAATTGTTTCCTCTGAGCTGAGAGAAGAATGTGTTTGTATGCCTATGCAGCAAGCGGTGAAATACAGCTAAATATTGTAATTATGGGCATCTGCGTCATGTAGCCATTTTGAAAGGAAGATTGCATATAAGACCACAGGGAAGTTCTGTCCCCTCTCACTGGAATTCCCTTGACTTAGAATCACTTAAAACCTTGTCAACATTCTAGTTTTCTTCTTAGTAGAAATGTTTTGTCATACTTGTAGCAACATTGGTTTGGGGTTTTTTTTCGTCCTCGAAGAAATTATACTTGCGGAGATTTCAAATTCCCAACTCAAAAGTGATGAACACATGAATGGACATGAATCTAGCATTTGCGTACAGGTGTAGTATTAAAAGAAGATAAGCTCACTGCTCAAGAATTCCTGTCTTAGCCAAATTAACCAGGATCAGCAAAATAAACGCACAGCTGGAAATGCTTCTCTGACAGCTGCACGCAACATGCTCTTCAGCAACATATCTGCTTTTCTTAGTGTGTGTGAAAAATCTAGGAAAGAGAGAGGAAATCAGTTGTATACACCAGCTTTAATTGAACAGGTATTACTTGGCAATTAAGGAGTTTACAGGGTTGCAAGTGAGGCTTGAACTGGATTTCCCAGCATCCCCAGGTGACTCTTTTGCCAGTTGGGAAGCTCTGCAAGCACAGAAGTATTTTTCACTTGCAATTTTTTACAGAATACTTATTGGCTCTTCTTGTCAGTCAGAGGAAAAGCTTTCCAAACTAGTTCATATTCTCCAGTTAGATACCTGGCAGATATTTTGCATGATGGGAATGATTTGTGAGCTATCCTAGAGTTGCTTCTTAAAATACTGGCCAAATTATTTACTGATAACTTCTGCATGGTCTCATGGAAAATAATTTTGTTCCTATTTTGAAGGAGGTTCAAAAATGTAAAGCAAACTTTGTCTGTCTTTGCTTTGCTTATCATTTATTCAATTGCGCAGTGCTTTACCTAAAGCAAACTTTGTCTGTCTTTGCTTATCATTTATTCAATTGCACAGTGCTTTACTGTGGAAATTTATCCTTTCAAATAAACACGTTTAGGGTGGAGTATAATGCTTGCTGCCTAGAATCAAGCTGTCAGGCTGCCTTTTTGAACATCATGTGCTAGAAAGATTTTGATGTTTGATTCTTTAGCACACGTTCTCTTTCTCTATCTGATACCTTGAAAAAACTAACTATAATTCCAGGCTGATTGTTGGTGTCCAGAAACAGTTCCACTTGCCACCCATCTACTGACCAACGAAGTAGGTATCTTCTTGATGTAAAATTACTCTGAGCATATCCAATTCCTTGCCTAGAACAGGTACTTGGTCCCTTCTGGTCTGCTCTACATTGAGGCTGAGCAGCTGTAAACAGGCAAAGAAATCCCTTGATGGCACAGCACCTTCACTTCCGTGAGCGTTTCTGGGGCATGGGCAGAGAGACCTTCTGTCCCTGGCTGTCAAAACAGCCCTTTGAGCTGTGGGCAGGCAGCCATTACCTGGACCCTCAGTGGGACACCTTTGAATTAGGGCAGGAGCCTCTCCCAGACGCTGGAAATGAAGAGATGCAGAGTGCCTTAGCATCACTTCTACCCGTCTGGTGCCAGACATCTCTCTGTCCTAGCTGATGATCCTTTCAATGTGCCATGATTTTATTTTTTTTTTTCTTTTGCTATCTCAGAGCAGCAAAATTCTTCCTAAATATCCCTCCTTTCAAATTTTTGATGAAGGTTCTCATGTTTGACATTAAACGACAACATAAAAGGGACATCCCGCTAAATATGTGTCATCTTTATTTTAAATGTTTCCATGTGCTTCCCTAAATCTCCCCCATTCCTGGTGCCAGAATTTTAGCTGTGACACATGAGATGTATCACGCTTCCAGCTGCACCAGTATGCCAAGAAAGGTGTCTGGGGAGTAGGAGTGTCCTAACTATCTTCCACAGGAACCGTTCAGCATGTAAACTTCTCTTGAACTGCCGCCCTGGCCTTTTGCTTGCGAAATAGTTTGCTTTCACACCTGGGGTCTCTAGTGCTTCTAGTGCATTTAAATGAGCTCATATCCTCAACCCAGGAGCGTTTCTCGTTTCCTTCATATAGTATGATAGCTTTTGAATCCCATGGCAAATCGGTTCCAAACTCTCCAAGCATCTCCTCGGCATCAGCAGACGGACAGACAGTGATTTTTCACAGGGAGTCTTGGAAAAGCAGAACAGGAAAGTGGGGACCAAGAACACATGGAGTGCATTGCATCTGGTTAGCACATGCTTCGAGGCAGCTATCTATAGTTCAGAGAGCTGGGCAGGGCAGCAAATATCCCTTTCCAGCGCTGGAGCCACAGCTCTGCCCTTTGCAGCACAAAATATGGATGCGCTAAGCAGCTCATCGCTGAGACAGTGGAATAAGTACAAATAGTGAATCTGGAAGAGGAAAAGGAGGGCAGAGAAGCACACTGGTAATCCCTGGTGTATGGAAAAGGAATAGGGAACCCTAGAAGAGGAGAGAATATAACTTTATGCAGATTTTATGCTTGGATTTTGAAAGAGGAGGCGAACAAGGAGCAGAACTGCGAAAGGAGGCTGTCTAGAATACAGCAGGGGAAAAACAGTACAGGGAACTGGCAGACAGCAAAGGAGAAAGGCAAAGGTTCCCTGTGGTGCCAAGACCTGCTACTCTCCTGGCAAAGTATACAACCCAAAGCTTATTAGTTGTTCTGAGACCTCTTCCTATTCTGTCTTCTAATGATGTAGGCTCTTAAGACTACTTTGATGGGGAGGGGGGAAGTATTTTTCCAAAGCTGCTTCCATTAATGACAAAAAGCTTGTCTCCAAGTCCAGCAATCCAAGTGCCTGGTTGTGTGCCCTCATGTCAGCTAGCTCTCATTTCCCACACCCTCTTGTGCTAGATGACAGTGTCATCTGCTGAAAAGGATTACTGCAAAACGTGTCTTGCAGTGAGGGAGCTCATGTTTATTTGGGGAGAAAGCAGTCTGTAGTTGGTAAGCCTGCCTTCTTTGCAGGAGAAAAACTGGTTTTGTGGTGGCTGTGTCTGGGGATATAAAGAAAGTTCCTGGATGCCACTGGGGACTCCAAGTTTTCACCTTAGACCTTTGTTTCTCGTACTTCAGTGGGGAGGCAAGAAAGTCTAGAAGCTTTCTTAGGCTCAACCTGCTTGAAATCACAGTTTAAATAAGCTTAAGATTATTTTTAATGTTAAGATTTTAAACACAATGTTTAAATACAATTCAGAAGCAGCTGAAGATTTTGGATAATTCTGTTTCTTAGGAGTCCAAGTCAAGACCCTACAAAGGGAGCCAGTTTTTCAAAGAGATGCTCAGGCTTTTCAGGAAACCAGGTCCTTTGGAGCTGCCATCTCAGTTACACTGGGAGTGCATTTGGTCCTTCATTTGCAAGGGGATGTATGACCCTCAGGGTGAATGAAGTTGCAGCCACTTGTGCACAATACAAGTTTTATTGATGTCACAACTGCTGGTTTTCCCTGCAGAATGAACCGGATGTTCTTGTGGTTAGTTTTTTCTTCCCAAAACTCATAAACAGAGGTAGTCCTATGCATTCCCGTCTAATGAATAATTTCCCACTTATTAAACAAGCTAAAGAATGTTGTAGCTTTTTAGCAGTAAGAAACCTTGTGTCCTGTATGTGGAGGTGGTTGAATGACTTCCTGCCTTCGTCTGAAACGGGGGCAAAAGGCAGGTGACAGTACTTCTTTCAACCCCTATTGTTGATTGCACTGATGAGAAGGAGACACTGATGCCAGGGTCAGCGATTTCTTTAAAGTGGACTTTTTTAGCCCTGTGTCCTAACTCTTTGGCACGGAAAGGTGGAAGTTTAGCAGCTGTATCACTATGCATAGCATCAAGCTTCTCAGGCAGCGACTGAGACAAAAAGCCTTGTGTCTCATCTCACAAGGAGTGTTTCAGACCCCTCCATTAACCACTCACTGACCAGGAAGAAAGGATGCAGTTCCCTCCTGGTCTGTTTTGTTGAATTTGTGCATGGAAGGATCCACCAATCACCCAGATCTGATGTAAAGTAGATGGCAGGACATGTAGCATGGATGATGGAAGCTGAGGCGAGAGGACCTAGGTAACGTGGAAGGAGCAGTGGTAACGTGAGATTGCTTCAACTGCTTGAGGAATTGCAGCCTGACATCTCAGGACCTCACAGCCTTGCTGTTGTTTTCACTGCCTGTCCTAGAGCTTCCCTCTCTCCTCTGCATATAGCTTCTGCTCGTTTCTGTCCTGCTTACCTCTGCCAAGGAAAAATCTACATGTAGGTATCAACACAGGCTTTTGGATATGAGGAAGATCTGGTGATAACAGGAAAGATTCTGCATTCACACACACACCCCTTGCTTAATGCAGTGATCCTATTATTTTTTGCAAGATTTTGAAAGAACAGTGAAAGATTTTGGAGGCTTCTATTTGCATTGCCTGGATCTTTTCAAAGGAATTTGTAATTCTTGCAATTAGCATTGTCTTCTTTCAGAAAAGCGATCTGCTTGAGCAAAATCATGTTTCCTTTTCATAGTTTTGGGTTAAAAGGCTAAACAGTGTGTTTTGTGGAGTTTTACCACCTAGTGCCTTTTTGATTACAGGTGGCACTTAAGGATTAGGTGAGGATTAGTACAAGGCATGCAAATCTTAAAGCATGGACACACTGTTTAAATGAAGTTAATTGGCACGTCTGTCAGTTGCTGATTTGCAGCTTGAATGTAACCATTAGCCTTGACTCTTTAAGGAATGTAGAAGTTATGTAAGACTAGAATAATTCAGAGCTACGAGAAAGAATGATCTTTGAATGCTAAATTTATTTCAGTGCGATCACACATCTAGCCACTGTGGCCTGGAGTCTATGTTGACAAAGCACCGGTTGACAACCTCTCTGTACCTTTTTGCTCCTGTGTCGTCTGGCTTATTGCATGAGAGTGAACGTGTGTTTCTGCTTATCTTTACAGAAAGTTCTGACAGGAGCAGATGATCTGCAGCGAGTGAAGGCCCTAGAGATGCAAGTAGATACAAGAGAGAACAGCCTGGGGAACTTTGGTAAGAAAACGCTTTTATCTTCAGCTCACCATCTCGAATTTTCCTTTATCGTTTCTTGAAGCTGGGCTGGGGACTCAGAAACCAACAGCCAGTGTACTGAGCTGCTTGAGAGCTGTTGAAACATGATCTCCCTGGTACCTCTCAGTCCTTGATGGGTTTTTTTCTTCCGTGAAGCTCTAAGTAGCACTGAAAACTATGGCAGTGGGATGAGTGACGCCACTTCTGTCTAAAGCAAATTAGCTTGAACAAATTCCTGTTTAATTACATGTCTTTAGGCTCTAAATGAGCATTTACTGATTACCTTGCTCTCTAGGGGTCTTGGCGCTACTGTAGCGAAATAGAGTAGCCAAAGTTCAGTTTCTTCCCACTGTAAGATTCCCCTGTGGCTGAGCAATCACTAGTGATATCAGGCTGCTCATTCTGCCAGCAGCTTGTCGTAGTGTCCTGTACTGCCTCATTGAACTGTGCTGGATAATGTGCTTGAGGAACATCCTATAGATATGTCATTTTGATGGGCCTCAAACAGCTCTAATACCAGTGATTTGTTTCTGTGTCATCATCACTGCACTGGGGAAGTACTGAAGTACCAAAGGAATTCCCTCTGTAGCAGAGTTAACACTGAGAATATGAAACTTGCCTTTTTTTCCAGTACTGGCAGTCATTTCTGCCAGGAACATGTGGATTCCACTCACAATCAAGTTCATCCTCTGCAATGCTGAAGCAGAGTTACTACTGAAGAGTAATATTTTCTGTTCCAAAAGGAGTCAAGTCCCCAAAATGGGTGCTGGTATTTTAAGCCAAGCAGTTCAATTTCATGTGCAAGTGACTATAATTAACAGCTGATTAGCTTTAGTGGGTCTTTTGATGTCAGTTTGTCAAGAATGTTTAAGCAAGTACAGTGAAGGAGGCTTTCTTATCAGGAACAGCGTGGCCAGCAGGACTAGGAAGGAGGTTGTCCCCCTGTGCTAGGCACTGGTGAGGCTGCACCTCAAATTCTGGGGTCAGTTTTGGGCCCCTCACTACAGGAGAGACACTGAGGGACTGGAGCATGTGCGGAGAAGGGAACGGAGCTGGGGAAGGGGCTGGAGCACAATTCCTGTGAGGAGTGGCTGGGGGGTTCAGCCTGGAGAAAAGGAGGCTCAGGGAGACCTTATTGTTCCCTACAACTCCCTGAAAGGAGGGTGCAGAGAGGGGAAGGTCCGTCTCTTCTCCCAAGTGACAACTGATGGGACAAGAGGAAATGGCCCGAAGTTGTGCCAGGGGAGATTTAGATTGGATATTAGGGAAAATTTCTTCACCTAAAGGGATATCAGGCATTGGAACGGGCTACCCAGGGCGGTGGTGGAGTCACTATCCCTGGAGGGATTTAAAAGATGTGCAGACATGGTGTTCAGGGACATGGTTTAGTGTTGGACTGGGCAGTGCTGGGTTGGTGGTTGGACTCGATGATCTTAAAGGTCTTTTCCATCCTAAATGATTTTATGATTATATAGCTGCTTTGGTTATTCTGTGTATTTTGTAAGTAGGTATCTTTCTCATAGGCATTTGATAATTTAAGGTAAATTACATTTGGTTCTTTCAGAGATTATAATCTATTCAGTCATGTTTCCTCCAGTTGATAAGAAAATCTCATTATGACTTTTTTACAATGCTTGAAATCAGTGCTCCCGTTCCTATGCCATTTTACATTAGCTGTGACAGGCTAGCAAAATGTTTCAGCTTTTTCACTCTGTACTTCCCTTTCCATTACTGGAATAAATCCCTTTCTGCTCCCTGTGGTTAGGCTTTTGCAACTTTTACAAAATACAGAGCTCTATTCCCATGTTGCAGACAATTTCCATCTTGTTTATGTCCCACCATTTGCACCAAGGGTTGACTCTTGAGGGCCATAAAAACCAGCAGCTGCAGGTCCCCACCGCTTTGGAGAATAACGTCAAGACCATCCTAAATTTCCCTCCATCTTTTTTTTTTTTTTTCCCTTAAAAGTGCATTTCTGAATTTCCCCCATGTGAAAATCTCTGCAAATGTCAGCAGGTGGCTAGGGCAGAAAGTTTGCCACTTAATGCTTCCAGTGATCATCAGTTCCTTGCTGGTTTTTTTTTCACCTGACAGCGGATTTTTAGGCACATGGAGTAAGGCCTAAATTTTTAGGGTGTCGCAGGGCAGTTTGCACTGTCAATGTGAATGGTTAAGCAAAGCTGCTGTTGAAGGTGTCGGGCTCATTGCATGCTCCTTACTGCCTGCCTGCCCCTGAAACTGTGCTGCTGACCTGGTCTGTGGTCACAGGGGTCTGGATAAATAGCCTGAGGAAAGAAGTAGGATAAGAACCAGACCAGCTGGAATGACAGAGGTTCCAGTGTGACAGAAGGAAAACCTTTTCCACCGTTAGGACAGTTGAGCGATAGGAGTACCCAGAGAGGTTTGGAGTCTCCATGCTTGGAGGTTTTCAAGACCCGTCTGGGTGAAGCCCTGAGCACCCTGTTCTGATCTCACAGAAGACCTGGCTCTGAGAAGAAGATTGGGCCCGAGACTTCTGGCTGTCCCCTCTGCAATTTTGGGTTTGTTTGCATTTCAAACCTGGCTAATTAGCTGGCTTTATAGCTGTATTAAGTCACTTCACTTTGTTCTCACTTTGTTCCTCAGTTGCAGGAGGTGGGTAAGAGCATCTTTATCATCAAGGAATTATTTGTTTGGATGATCAGTTTGCATTCAGTAAACAATATTGTTTTAACTGGTTTAATGTGCAAAGGCTGTGCAAGCTCTTAAATGTCCAGGTAAAAGAGTTGCAGGTTACTAGACTGCACATAACTCCGGGTCACCTGTAATCTGGTAGCACCTGAAACCCAGATTTACACCACAATTTCCACTTGAGAAACATTTCAATGTTCACAGCCATACACAGATTGTAACATAAGCACCGAGGGCCTACACCTCCTTTAGCAAGATTTCCAGAGTGATTTAAAACACATTGCTTGGGTTTTTCTTCTGGGCATTCCACTTTGGGATGTGCTAAACTGTTAAGCATTATCCTGCTAACCTTTCCCAGTTTGTCAGGTCAGCCTCTACACAATGGCATGGCACGGTGGGGAGGAACAGTTATGTTTCATAGGGACAGGGTGTGGGCTAAAACATTAAAAGATCGATATTAAAAAATTTCATGTGATCAGTTTTAAAATTAAGGAAAGGCTTTGTGCCAGAGCTTGAATCTGAGTCTTAGTGGGGCTCGGAGTAATTGCTGAAATCTCTAGCTGTTTTCTGTGCACCTTGCTGCGTGACAGGTGAAACACTGAACCTCCCTGGCAAGTCTTGTATCCAGATTTGCAGATCTCGGGCTTGACTTCTGTCTTCTTCAGCTGCGTGTAGGCTTCAGGTCATTCTCAAACAGATGGACTATTTCCTTTTCATTAGCTTTCCCTTCGGTTTTGATTGCTGACAGAGACCATATTCACGACCGGCTCATAGAAATCCCTGTTGAAAGTGGGATAGAGTCATTTAAGACACATAGTTCTTCTCTTTCTAAGTGATTTTAATAGCTACAAATCAAGTTACCCACAGTGCTGTTCTCTGGTACTTACTGAGTTGTTGCCTGCTGGTGGCCAGGCTAAGTCGATTATGAGTCTGGAGATGGCCACTTCCCTTGCATGCATTTTATTTGTCCTGTGGTCATCTGCATTTTTCTGGACCATTCTTTATTTTAAAAATCAAAATTATACAGTATGAAGGTGGTTTCAGGATGAGGAATGTATTATTTGTACTTTAAAGTTAATAGTACTTGTATTTTAGAGTATTTTTGTCTTGGTATAAGAATAAATGGTGTTCTTGTTTTCAGGAGAGATACCGTGAGGGTTAAAACTAAACAATTAGAAGTATGTTTTTGCCCTGGGATAGATCTTTGTTGTGTTCATTTTACAATTTTCTCTTCTTGGCTTAATCTTCCGGTCTCTACATATAAATAACTGGGACTATAAAAACCAAATCAAATGGACAATGAATTATTAGCACAAAGAACCTATTGAATATAAAACTTAAAGGAGGAAAGAACTTGCAGAATTGAAGAAATATATTGCAGAAGTCCCGTTGGCAGAACTTTGCACCACTGCACATAGTATAATTTTTTTTCAGTCTAGTAAACATCACATTAGAGCTTAACACTCTACAAGTTCCTAGGGATAGATCGTGCCAAAATACAATAAAATGTCTGAGATGAAGGATCGGGTTACAGTAATGAAATAACCAGATGTGAAAATGGTATTGTCAGCCTGTCACTCTGCTGCTTTGAATCCTTTAGCAGTTGTTGTCTTTGTCCTGAACCAACCTTAAATGCATTCAGTGGAAAGCTTTTTCTTGAGCTAGTCGTCTTGAGTCCTCATTCAAATCTTCTGTTTAATACTGATTTGTAAAACCAGTTGCTTTGTAATGCTTTGCTACAGCCTTTGCTTGGTAACCCTTTAACCCCTCTGGTTGAATCCGTGGCAAGGCTATCACCTGCTGCTGTGCTGCCACTGGAGAGGCTCCTGCATCCTTCTTGTTCTTTGCCTTAACATTTTGGGAGAAGTAATTTCATCTCTCTGTGCTTCAGATTTATTATCAGATACATATTAGCAATATTTTTATGGGGCATTTCTTAGTGCCTGGTTTATATCTGAGCAAGTCTTTGCTCAGCAGCTAGTGTGATGGCTGTGAATAATTAAGAGAGATCCTAGTACCTCCTTTGTCAGGTCTTAGAATTATTTTGTTGCCATACTTTATAAAACTTGACATGAGAAAGTATGCCCTGCAGCATGAGGATGGTGTGTTAGAATTTCTGCTACAGTTTTTATGGAAAATTATTAAAGATAAGGCTAATAAATTGCACAATGTGTTTTGAATTTATAATACTTTCTAAGGAGCTTTGCAAAGACATGAAGTGAAATATTTTCTGTATAGCATGACGGTTAATATGTGGATTATAATCACTCACAAATAGCATTACCTATGCTTCTACTAAAATGTTTTTGCCATAAATTCTCTTGTTCCGTTTGGGGGAATGGGATGAACATCATGACCTCCTTTATTTGCTGTTGAGATCCCATTCCCTTTTTCTTTTTTATTTCTTGTTTGTTTGCTTTTCATTTTCATCCTTTGCAAAGGGTTGGAATGATGTCCTTCTGGACACTGCTAAATCACCCTTGCCAGAGTGAGATTACTCAAAGGACTCGCAAAATATTTGCTGAGAACAGATCTTAATGTCTTAGCAATGATCCAGTTTGTCTAAAATTGGTATTACCTCTACATGCATGTTGTACTGGAGAATGCTCGCCAGCCGTGCGTAAACTCCATTAGGGGGAATGGATAAAAGTTGGCTCTTCTCAGTAGCAAAAGTTTCCTGGGACTTGAGCTTATATCTAAATTATTCTGTAGCTTGGAGGGATTTGGTCTATGATTTTGATTGAGATACCTGTAGAAGCAACCAAAAAGGCAAATGTCTCTTGGGAATGGAAAAAAGGATTAATCAAAGTAATAACAACAAAATGCTGAGTTTTCATAGATATGAAACTTGTACAATTGAATAGTAAACAATGGTTCACATCCAGAAAATGAAACTGAGAAGGCAATGCTTAGCAAAACATAAGTAGTGTTTTGGGGACCTCTGAACTGTAAAAGATGATGTGGTGACATGGGACATTACGCTTTTGTTGTTTGACTCAAAATTACATTATGAAGAAGTGTTGCTTAACTGAGTATCCAATAAATCCATCACTACTTGCCATTAAATATGTAGAAAAAGATTTCTGGGGAGAGAAGCAAAAGCATTATGTAGAAATTGGAGGTCATGGAATGCTATACTCTTAAGTCATCGTTTACCTCTTCAGTTTATCATCAATAAGGGTTGGAAATCAGACCAAAGAAAGCAGTAACCCAACAAGCCAGTTTCTGCTGTTGTCTGTCTGGAAAGAGCTCATTCAGAATTGTCAGAGAGGGGTTCCAAAAATTATAATTGGGTAGTTGTGCAGACAATACGTATATGCTGCAAAAATGCAAAGGGCGAGATATTTTTTGAGTGAAATAACCTCATGAATTCTCGTAGGAGAGGTCCAGCACAGATCTGGCAGAAACAGGTAAGAAATGCATGTAAAATTAGATGCTTCTACTTGTGATTGGCAGAAGTTTTCCATATTCTACTCCCAGGTTTGCCAAGTGATTCTTTATTCTGTTCCCATAGGTGCCTATCTACCTAATCTGAGGGAACTGAAGTTGAACAATAGCTTGCTTGTGTCTGTGAGGTAAGAAATGAATGATAACTGAAACAAACGTAAGGAATAATAGACCTTAATTTTGTTTAAGTGATAAAATCATTTGTGCTGATTTCATTTCTTCCATTTCCCTGTGCCGTGATAATGGATTAGGTCATGAATGTATGCTCCACAACCACAGACGTTTAAGGACAGGATCTGAGCTGCAATAAATCAGTGTAGTTACAGTGATGCCCGTGATCTATCCCCAGTCTTCCAGGGAAGTTCCTTCCATGCTGAAGTCCATGGAAATTTGCTGCAAATTTGGAAGGAGCTAGAAATTTGCCTGTTATCTAGGTCTAGGCACTTGGGTTTTGGAGTATTTCAGCCTTTGGGCTTCTGTTGTGCACTGCAGCCTGTTCTATACGGGTCAGACAAGTTCCTCAGCTGATGAAAATCAGCTTTATTGAAGTTGGTGCAGTTGGGTTTATGAGAGCTGCTATGAAGACTGCATGTCCCTGGCTGGCCCAGCTCCATGAGAGAGAACTGCGGAGTTGGCACGTTGGGAAGGTAGAAGCAAAAACCATCACAATAAGGAGGCAGAGCTGTCTGCTCATTCCTGTGCCGATATCTGTTTTAGCCTTGCTAATTACTGCATAGTGTAAAAGTAGAGTTCATATCAGCAAAAGGCTGTGTAAAGGGACATCTTTATGATGAACAGGACTGCTCTCTGACTTTGTATGGCTATCTGCTAAATTGGGGGGGGGGAGGCGGGAAATGGTGATTTTGCTAATTCTTGTTAAAGAGAACGTGTTCCCTGATGAGAAACAGCGATAAATTCTTCTTGGTCTCATGCATCATCACTGAAGTAGATAACAAACTTCGATTGTCACACTCTGATCTTATTTTTCCCTGTACTGGTGATGAGATGAATTATTTGCAGTCTAAATTCTTCCACCTTCTAGTCAGCAACATGGAAAAGTGGTGGTTTGACATTGCTGCTGTTATTTTAATGGCAACCAACCACTGTCATAAGCATGAAATTGCTCCATTATTTTAATGGAGGTGTAAGTAGTGTATGAAAAAATTGTATTTTTTAAAACATCAAAAGATATTATATTAAACAGAAAAAAAATTAAAGTTTCTGGTTTGGGTTTTTTTTTGTTTTGTCAAAAATCCATATTCTCTTAAAGTGTATCAATGGAAAACATTTTGACCAGTCTTGTTGGTACTGAGTACAGGATGCAGTTCAGCAAAACTGAGCTGTTTAGTTTATTTGACTTCTGGCTTTTAGTAGGATTTTGCACATCCCTTTGTATTCTGAGACTCTAATTTCTGTCATGAAAAGTTTTGGCAAACCGTCTTCTGTGACCTGATAACACTGTGGTCCTTGATGAGGGTAACATTTGGTCTCAAGGTGAATTTTGATTTGATCAGTTATAACGTGAATATGTTTTAGCTTGGATAGCAAGTCTAATATTGTGATGCTTCCCAGACACACAAACACCAGGAGAAGCTACCCACTCCTCCTTTAAATGAGCGTGCTTTCTGTGTTCCATTTAAATGCAACTGTTGTAGAATAGGTAAAAGAAGATGACGACTGTTATCTCTCAGACCAGAACTCGGTCAGTACAGTACAGCAGTTACTTTCTTTTATTAATTCCCATCTTTAACAATCTGTCATTGATAAACACAGATGACTTAAGGGCACAGCCTGTGCAAGCACAGCCTGGGTACTTGAACTTTGTTTTTGGATGTCTGCATCGTGTCAATTTACTGCCCATTAAAGCAGCACTGCTGTCACGGCACTAGCTGTGTCTGCTCTAGCGAATGTAACATAGCTGCTTCCATTCTAGCAGGCTGCTGCTATTCACTCAAAAAGGTTTTAGAACTCTTATTTCTGAATTAAACATCTTGATGTTTGAATTCTGTCCAAAAAGTGATTATTTTCTTGTGTTCGACCAAACCCTTGCAACTGAGGTTTTTGAGGATGATAGAAAAAACCGTTCTTCCTGCTCACTCAAAGTCATTCCCGCAGACTTTGTCAGCTGTAAGGTCAGAATCATTGTGGCTATGATTTGCAAATGGGCAGCAGATAACAGGAAATGTCTCGTAAGGACAGACTGAAGGATTGGTTTGTTTACTGAGAAGAAGGTAAGGACAGAAAAGCAGGCAAAAGGAAGAAAGTGCTTCCTATATACTTGGGATGTTAAAAGCAGACATGTTTTTCATGCTATATATTATGGGAAAACACGTATTAGGGTGAATCATGAACAGGAGACTGTCAGTGTGTGTGCATGAGTGCGTAGTAAGATGGGAAACTTGCTGTTTGTCACCTTAGTTTTGTTTCATTCTGTCTGCAGAAAAGAATTGCCTTATTATTTTAGTATGAAGAGGGATTAAAACAACTTTTTTACAGTTCAAAAGGGGAGAAGAATTCTCTTGATAGTAAACTGCATATAGGGAGATGCCAAAATAAGGATTTCTGATCCTTACTTCAGTTAGTGATTCTTTTTTGAAAACGTTTACTCCTGTCAACCTCACAGAGGAACTTAAGTTGTGAGGATGCCGAGGTGTGCGTCGCCGTTCACCGTTCAATAGAAATCAAAGGAGGGATGTTCTGGCAGTGAGGAATCAAGGTACTTGCGTGTTACAGTTTTCTATGGGAGAGCAAGGCTTGCTGGGTTGGTGAGTTTGAATATTTTCCTGGTAGTTCCTGAATGAGTTCCGATTCCTTTGATGGGGAATGTGGGTGAGCTACTTCAATTGTAAACTCTTGGTCCCTCCCAGCCCTCCTACAGCTTGCATTACTTTTGAATACTTGAAACTTTGAAAGGCTGTATATAAGCATAGGGTATCATTATCACCTATATAATTTAACCCATAAGGAAAATATATCCAAGTTTATTTGCAGATAATCCATCTTGGTGGTTGAAAGGGAATTTCTTTGCTGGCTGTTCTTGGGTTGTAGTTTTCTCCTGGCCCTTTGCTAAAGGGGAACGGCTCTGGAAAATCCAGTGTACTGTGGAAAGAAATTAGTTCAGATTTTGTTAATTTTCTAAATCACACTGATTTTGAGGTCTTGCCTGGTGACCTTCACCCGTGTGCCAGCAGCTAAGAGATTCTAGATTTATGAACTGATAACTGGGAATGAAAGGTAGAGCCTATTCTGAAGAGTGCTTGGTAAGAAATTACTTTTTTTTTTTGGTTTTGTTGTTGTGATGACACATGGTCCTCATCTTTGTACTGTTTCCAGTAAAATAACTATATTTCAAGGCCAGTGAAGGCCGCTATTCTGCTTTGGCACGTAGCCTACGTTTTGGGGTTTTTTATCAGATTGCTTTTATTCTCAATTCAGGGATGAACTAAGAGATCTGTTTTAAAATATTAGATAGATATCTTTATGAAAGGGCTTTAAATCTGATAGGGGAATTTCAGGCACTGGTTCCCATACATTTGTAACAGAAGCTGTTTCACCAGCTGAAGTTCATTTCCTCCCATTCAGCTCTACACATCATAGCCAGCAGAACACTGGTCTGCTCTCAGGGCTACTCAAGCAACTGCTTGCAAGAGAGATACTGTAGGTGAGATGAAATGCAGAGACTGCAAAATGTGGAGATAAAAGTATGAGGGATATAGGGAAAGGAAAGAAGATTTCCTTCATCTGGATAGTTCACATTGCTGCAGACTGTGTTGTATGCAGTTCTCAAACTGCTCTTGCCCTGTTGGAGAAATGTCCCCTGGAACAAGAGGACAGTAATCCTCGTCCACCTGGGTCAGTAAAGTCATCATGGAGGAGTGGAAATGAGACAGCTGTCCTGAAGGTTTAAATGAGCAAGGTGCAGAATACATTAAAATACAACAATTCTCACCCTTTCATGTGTCTTAGGATAATTTTGGTTTGGGATTTTTTTTTTTCCACACCAGCTCCTGGGGACAAGACTAGCTACACAGGAATCTCTGAATTCACTTTCTGAAGTTTCAAGCCCTCTTGACTTTGAAAATAATAACTGAAAATGTGAGTTAAGAGATTTGAGTAAGGATAAGTGAGTGTAGGGTCCTGCACCTGGGGAGGAATAACCCCCTGCACCAGTGCAGGTCGGGAGTTGACCTGCTGGAAAGCAGCTCTGCAGAGAGGGACCTGGGTGGAAAGCAGCTCTGCAGAGAGGGACCTGGGGGACAATCAGTGGGTCATGAGCCAGCCATGTGCCCTGTGCCCAAGAAGGCCAGTGGTATCCTGGGATGCATTAAAAAGCATGGCCAGCAGGTTGAGGGAGGTTATCCTCCCCCTCTACTCTGCCCCAGTGAGGCCACATCTGGAATGCTGTCTCCAGCTGTGGGCTCCCCAGGTCAAGAAAGATGGGAACTACCAGAGAGAGTCCAGCAGAGAGTACAAAGATGATCAAGGGTGTCTCTCTTACGGGGAAAAGCTGAGAGAGCTGGGGCTGTTCAGCCTGGAGAAGACTGAGGGGAGATCTCTTACCAATGCTTGTACATATCTGAAGGACAAGTGTCAAGAGGATGAGCCAGACTCTTTCCAGTGGTGCGCAGTGACAAGACGAGGGGCAACGGGCACAAACCTGAATGCAGGAAATTCCGTCTCCACATGAGGTAAAATATCTTCACTTTGAGGGTACCAGAGCACTGGAACAGGCTGCCCAGAGAGGTTGTGGAGTCTCCTGCTCTGGAGATACTCCAAACCCCCCTGGATGTGTTCCTGTCCAACCGGCTCTAGGTGAACCTGCTCTGGCAGCAGGGTTGGACTAGATGATCTCCAAAGGTCCCTTCCAATCCTCACTGTTCTCTGACTTTTTTTTTTTCTGCTAATTGCATGATTTTAAGAACCAGAGAAAACAAATTCTTTGTTAATTTAGGCCAAGGTCTTTAAACCCATATTTTACAATATTTTTGAGACCTGAATCAGGATCTTTAGGAATTTGAACATTGCAGTATTACTCCTTGGTACTTATCCAACAAAGAGTTGAGGCAAATGCTCACCTCTTAAAGTCACAAGAAGTTTGACTTCAGTGGAACTGCTTGCAAGCTGAAATTTAAACATTAGTCCAAGTGCTTTGCTGGATTTGGACCAAGTTACACCATCTTGTGTAAGAGTGAGTCATGACCTGATCAGGGCAAACTCTGATGTATTGCTGGTAGTGTGTGTCTAGGCACCCACTGTTTGCTGGATAGTTTTCGCTCAAAATCTGGGGGGATGTCATTTCCCTAGATCTGTTTTTTTCCTTGTTGTTTTTACTTATTCATTTCCTTGCTCTCTTTTTTTGTATTTTTTTCTCCAGTTGCTTTTTCTTCTGCCTGTCGCTTTTTTTTTTTGCAATTACTGGATTTCTGTCTGTTGCATGTAACAGGTACCTCATGTAATTGCATGAGTTTTGCGCAACAAGGGTCAGCGTTGCTTTCATGATAAAATGCCAAAATATTTTCTAGAATCAATTCAGTTACTTAGTTTGCATTAAAGATGCAAATATTTATCAGCAGATGATTTATTTGGATTATAGTAGTTACAGTTTTTAATGAGGGATCAGGGTGCTCTTTCTCTAGGTTGTATTACACATGCAGTCAGAAGCACTGCTCTGATTCGGTCTGGGTAAATCTCTTCACATCTGTATTTCATTTCCCAGCGCATCACTGTTTGCTTTGACATTTGCCTTTTCTGGATGGGGAAAGCATTTATTTTCAAATGCAAGTTTAGTTTCTTTAGGAAGTGTTTCTGTTGTTCCTTCTGTGTAGCCAGCCTGAAAGTCCTTCAGCACTTAAGGTTGCTCTGAAGTCTCTCCTAAGAGCATGTTCTTTGAGGACTTTGGGTGCTTGCCAGGAGCTGGGAAAGCATTTGAGTTGAACCTTAATCTCTGTGTTAATTGAGTCTTCTCTGTATCAATGCCTGCAGATCCCTGAGAATATTACAAACCTTGGCAAAATTGCTGTGACCTCAGGATTAATTTAGCATTGGCAGTTTTAAGGACATTCCTATTATTGATAAACAGTAATGATTTGTGGACAGAAATACAGCTACTTTTGGTTGAGTGAATTATTTTCAGTAAAGCACAATCAGCCTGTCTGCATTATGCTCTAGGGAAACCTGATTGCTTTGACCATTTATCAGTTCTGGGTAGACCTCTCCGAGATGCCTAGCTCTCCCTCAACTGGGAAGGCAATGTAACGCTTCTATCTTTTATTGGTTTCTTTTCACCAGGTCAGGTGCCGAAAGCAGAGTGGGACCGTATTTGTGACCTTAGACATCAGGGAGTCTGAGAGGCTGATTCATCAGCAAGGGATGCTGAACTTGTTTCCTGCGTAAACGCACCGTTGCGGTTCTGGGGCTCGGGCTCCGTTCTGCAGCGTGCATGGAGGACATCAACAGAAGCTCATGGCCTTTCCATGGTTCTTCCGTTCAGCACTAATGTTCTAAGCAGCCTTCCCTAGATGACACTTCCCTTCCACCTATTTCAGGCTGTCAGGTATAGAGCGTACCTGTAAGGAACAGGGTTATGAGGCAGGTCCTACCATTGCAGCTCCAAGCTTAAAAGTCTCCTGGTCATGACGGGGTCAGTGGGGAGGCTGTAGTGTATTCATCTCAGACCTGAGCAGTTCCACAGAGGTCAGTTCCTTCCCCGAGGGGCACCACTATCATGTTTCTGTTTTGTGACCCAAGCTGTGGTACCATACAGGGCATGAAAACTGTACGAGGATCATCAGAGACCTACAACGCTTTTGGCAGTGTGAGTGTGGCTAGTGAAAAAAACAAAGAGAGTAATAGATAATGTGTACAGCAAGTCTGCCAGTAAACATCTGCAAGGTAAGGGAAGACCATCATTTAATAATCAGGCTCCTTTCTCTGCCCACAATCTGAACAGACACACCACTTTAAGTGTATCTGGGGAAAAAGTCGCTTTTTCTTTCAGGATGTTGTCTCGTGCTATGCACCCATCCCAGGCAAGAGTTCAGCTTCTCTTTACTGCTGCCTCAACTACTACTTGCTAACACAGCTTTGTTGAATATTCAAGCAGCAGATACCTCTGCTGGTGCCTGGGCTCGTTGACATAGAGCTCTCAAACTTTTCCTGTGTACGATTTTCTCTGGGATCCAGCTCCACTTGGTGATGTCCAGCCAGGAGATGCGGCTCATCTCAAAGCCAGCGCTCCCTGAGCTGGGGATGTGCTGACAGTACAGGGCGTTCCAGGGGGTCAGGGAACTAGAGAGGAGATGGTGAACACTTCTCAGCTTTTCCCTTCTGTGAGGAGGTTGGAGGATAGAGGTGTCCTGCCTTCCTTCTGTGGCGTTTGAGGGTAGACTGTTTGGTCCCATGGGAAGAATCCAGTCCTTACTCTTTTAAGGTCAGTGAGCAGAAACAAGTGCATGCACACCTGCAAAAGCCACATCTCTGGCTTACAAATACTGTTTGTTTACAAGTAGTAATTACTTAAGATACACCACTGGTTTTAGCGAATGAGAAACCTTTTAGGGGCCCACAAGCTTACCTGATCCCAATCTCTGGGATTGCAGGGACAGCTTTACCCTTGGAACCAAGTGGAGATAGCAATGGCAATATCTGGAGGCATTGTGGCTGACTGGGCTTTGGTGAGACTAAGCTTTGTGGCTGAGCCACTGGACCAGGACTTAAAAAATACAGCTCAGCTCCTGGGTTAGCTGTTCTTTCTACAGTATCCTGGGTTAGCTGTAGAAATTCGCCGTATTTTCAGTCTCAGTTGTTTACTTTGTATATTACTCCAGGGCAGACACAGTCTTTTGAATGAGTTATGTACAAGGCTTTGCCTAATGGGATCATGATCTCACTTACATGCTCTGCATGGCTACTCTAATATGATAAATGAAAACATTGGTAGTAACTAGCTGATTTCTGCCAGTAGATAGGTACTTCTCTGCCTGGCTATTAGGCTTTGCAGCTGCTCTGCTTCAGCTCTCTATGTCAGGGATCACTTACAAAAATTTACATCTAAATGTTCATTTTAGTCAGTGATGAGAAAAAAACGGTTATAATCATCATCTGAGAGAACCCAAAGAACTGGCTTGGGAAGCAGTAGTAATTAGCCCATTGCCAGTGGAGCTTTCCAGCTGTGGAAGGGTTGTCTTCATGGAAACAGGTAGGAAAATAATCTTAGCATCAGTTTAATGGGTTTGTAGGTTGTTTTGATTCTCTTGTACAAGAGAGTTGCTTGTCTGCAGGTTGGTTTTGTGTTTTTTTTTTTTTATTTGAAATAATTATATTCAGTGGGAAATTTTGTTCTTGGAACGCAAGGTAAGTGCTGATTTTCCAAAAGGGGAGGGAGTCAGGTTAGGGGGGAAATTAAGATACATGATTATATTCATCAGTTAGTAACTGCCCAGCAATGTGAATAAGCAATGAAGAAATAAATAGAATTTCAAGGCTCATCTCCATGACTGAGGACACATTACAACACCTACTGCTAGATTCCCCTGGAATGGGAATTTGTTTGAAAGAAGTCAAGGATGGGGTATGAAAATTTCTTTGTATTCAGTTAGTACACCCACACCAGATTTGGGACGTCTGGTGTACTGTGAAATAAATGCTGAGGTTCTGTCCTGTAGTAACACCCTCAGTATGGAAATCTGTAAGGTCTCTTCTGCCTCAGTAGCCAGGTTGATGGGCTCTGAGGTCCCCCCAGCTTCTCTTCTGCATCTTGTTCGCATGTTGTAAAAGAATCTGGATGCCAGGACAAGCAGAGAAAGTCTCCCTTGAAGATATTGTTTAAGGAAAAAGTCTTGACTCGGGACAT
The DNA here is from genome assembly GCF_000690775.1 of Eurypyga helias. Taxonomy (NCBI): domain Eukaryota; kingdom Metazoa; phylum Chordata; class Aves; order Eurypygiformes; family Eurypygidae; genus Eurypyga; species Eurypyga helias. Next base: position 49,658 of record NW_010227600.1, on the reverse strand, counting down.
AGGAGGCAAGTCTGTAGTGTCAACTCTGGAGTGAACTTTAGAGGCTGAGAGAGAAAAGAAATTTTGGAGGAAATCAGCTGGCATTTTCCAGCTGTTCACAGGCTCAAATTGTACCTATATCTGTTCCTTGCAAGCTTCTGGATTTTATTCTGTTTTCTTATTGAATATATGCACAGATAAAGAAAAGAAAGAAAGGAAAAAGCACAAAGAAGAAATGACCATCAGCCACAGGAGAAAATCATTTGTGTCACACAAACGTGCCAGATCTAAAGGATCTGGAGAACCTGCATTCCCACCATTATACATTCAGACTAAATCACTTTAAATTACATTTTCTCTCTAGGTTTTCATATCAACCCATTTCTGCAGTATCATTTTTTTTTCCAGTGGAAGCTCTATAGCCATTACCATGACAAAAGTTGGATAGCAACTGACAGCTGATCCAATTCTTTAGATGTGTGTGGTCAATTACTCTAAAATTCCATTTTTTTTCTGGTACTCAGAAAAAGGGGCTTTGGGGGCTTTTTTTGTGGTGTGTGCCTTAACACCACTGAATCTGTCAGCTGATTTGGGTCATTTACAGAATATTCTTTCTGCTTACCCTCCAGCGTTAAAGGTTTCAAGTGTTAATTTTGAAGGATGAGATCTATGTTGCACTATATCTGTCTTAGACGGCCAAAGCTCAGACCTGGAACGTACTGTGAAATAGGCACAAAACATGTGGGAGACTAAAAAGTTATTCATGCAGGAAATTTTAAAGTGCTGTGGGATACATTCCTTCAGTGTAAATAACTCTATCTGTAACCACAGTTTCATTAGCCTTTATTTTTTCTTTATATGTAAACTTTCAACAATGCAAAGGAACGATTGCCAACGCTATAGGAACTGTCAGTAGCTCTGGGGCTAAACTGAGGGGCAATGGATGTGTGGGTGTGAGAGTTTTATTTACCCTGTGTCTCAACTTCATCCTATTTGAAAATGCACTTGCTGTTGGGGAAGACGTAATGCACCCAGCGAGATGCAGCTGAGAGTTTCTACAGCATTGCCGGGGCACAGCTTCGTCCCGAGGGTTGGGAGCTGGAGTAGGGTGGAAAAAAAAAGATCAAGGATGGGTCTTGGCCCACAGAACCATGCTTCAGCAACCCCCGCTCCTTTCAAATTGTGGGAGCCGAGTTCAAGCACTATCTTTTGCTGTTAAACGCTAGCAGTAACTAAGCTGACAAGCAGTTTTAAAGATCAAAAGGAAATTAATACAAAATTGCATTATCCTTCCCACGCATGCTGTATATTCGTGTGTTAGGGAATTGCTGTTCCTGACTCCGACTACATTGATCAAGCACGTTATTCTGCTCCAGGTTTTTGACAGCAGCTAAAAACGGGAGCACTTCAAACTAAAGCTACATTTCATGCGTTATTCACTTCAGCAGAAGTAAGCGTCGGGGTTAACTTACACACAGTTCTGACTCGTTACAGGAGTGTGTGTATCAGCATTCAATTTGATTTACAAATACCTTTGTCCTTTTCTTCTCAGCAAGCACTTTTGGTTTAAATGAGGTATGATCTGACATAGAAAATAAAGTCCTTGCAGGCAGCATTTAGTGAAATACTGTGGTTGCTACAGTGAGTTCAGTGAGGCCATGAGAAGCAACAATGACAAGCAAAGATGGATTAATTCAGTAGTGGCCTAGAGGTGTATCTTGTTGGGGTTGGGTTCTTCATCCGTTGCCACCTCCTGTCTCCAGATGCCATCCTCGTCTGCTGGCACCGGAGGGGGTGGATCTCGGCCCCACTGAAGGCAGAGGGAGGTTTGGTACTGGTGTTAGTGGAACAAGGATTTTTATGCAGTGTCTCTGGTTGTAGCACTGGTTGCTGATGTGTCCTTGGCAGAGCTGAAATACTCTACCAGGACCACCAGCGTGGTTGCTGGCTTCAGTCCTGGACAACAACCAAATGGCCTTGAACGGTTTGTGGTTTTGACTGCTGTAGTTGGGTAGTCTCCTGGCTTTGTTTTCAGACTTTCACTTTAGAGAAAATGCTGGCCAAATGCACATGGCTCCTTCATATTCACAATTTGCTTTAGCAAGCCCACAGAAGCTGCAGCTGCCGGCTCTGACTTTGGCATAACGGAGCAGAGAAGGCAGAGTCACAGGCTGGACAGAGTGTGAAACCCTGAATGCTCTCCCTGATTTACCCCTTGTGCGGCACTGTGGAAATTGCATTTCTTTCCCAGAGATCCATTTTGCCATCAGTGAAAGTGTGAAGCAGAAATCCACGGGTTAGAAAAAAACCAAGATACTAGACCCCATTGCCCCTTTCCAAACTGGAGACTTAAAAACACCAACCAACCAACCACAGCAACAAAAAACCAAACCAGGAATGAAATAGTGAAATCCTTTTGTTGGGAGAAATTGCCAGTGGCATCAGCACTGCAGCCCATTTGGAAAACAGCTTCCTATTCGTTGCAAGGTTGTCTCAAAAAGATGGGACAATGGAGACACCTTACTGCAAAAACCTTTGGCAATGATAATTTTTCGGTCGCACAGAAATTCTTCATTTGCATGTAAAAGGGAGTTCTGAAAACAGAATTTCGTAGTGATGGTTGTTGTTTAAACCTTTGGTAGGTGCGTGGTTTCTGTTCAACCTAAACCACGCTTGCCTTCCTTTGATGTGTTTAAGCTTATGAGTTGAGAATTGCCTAGCAAAGTCTCTTTTTGCTTAGTTTTTGAAGTCTCCAACAGCATGTCTCAACAGGGTTAGCAACCCTTACTGTGAAAAAGCTGCACGGTTCAGAAGGAAGAATGAGGCTAGAGTGTTGGGTGCTACATTTCTTCCATGGCATTTCAGCCTAAAAGCAGGCTTCTGGCAGCAAATGATGGGACATGATCCCTGTTATCTTACACCTTGGGTAAGGGAGTGTGATGCTAAAGGCAACCCATGTGCCGTGGCTGAGCGAGGTGCAAGGCAGAGGAAACCCAAGCCAACGGTTTTCCACACATCGCTCGTTGAATTTGGAAGAGTAAGTACAAAACCAACCAAGGCTGCAATACTGCAAAATTAATCAGGGATTCACATTCATCTGACGTTTGTTCGGCTGCAAAAGAACGCTGCGGGGGCACGTGGACACGGCCTCAGCTCTGCTGGTTGAGCTGGGGGCTGTGTCGTGAATTTGATCAAGTAGGAGTAACACATGTATACGATCAGTTTTACAGTTTTGAATATTTTACAGCTATTTGAGAGTACAATGAAACTATTATGTAAGCTTCCTATTAGAACATATGTTACTGATTCAAACAACATTCAGGCTTCAAACGTTTTTGCTTCTGATGGCAGGATTATCTGCACATCCAAACCATCGTCTGCTGACATGTGGACCAGATCATTGTTATCACCGTGGGCTTGATAAATTCAACTTGATTTCTGTAGATCAAATATGATATTTTTTCTTCTCCTTTATTTTGTAAGACTCTAGTTTGGTCACTCTTTTAAAATCTAAATCTCTCCGATTACCAATGCATTCGTTTTCACAGCAGCCTTTAAAAATAACTAATATCTGCATCAATGGCTGTTTTAGATCTATTGCTACTGAAGATTTATTCAACAGTGTGTGCTCGAGATACGGTTTTCAAGTTCAGTGGATTTAGTGTTTTATTTCTAGATGAATGATTCGAAACCAGCTTCCAAAAGAAACGATAGTTTTCAAGCTGATGAATGTGTTCAGGGTTGTGCTGTTTTAAGTGTTTACTGGGTAGCTTGAGCTCAGTGGAGCTATTCAAGATTTATTGTGGTGAAACCAAGAGTAGGATTTGGCTCTCTGGGGTTGGTCTCTGTCCAGTAAAATTTTGGCTGGAGTGAATCAATCCCTGAAGAACAAGGATGCTGGATTAATGGAAGAACACGTTATTTCTTCAAGTTGTTATTAGGTCTTGTAATCCAAACTCTTCCTTGCCGCTGTGCTCTCCGCTCAGTCTGGGGGAGTGATGACAAGATGGGATCATCAAATTTCCTGGGAAAAAATCCTGAATGGTCATGCACAAGTGGGGAGGGTGTTGCCAAGACCCTCACAGAAACACAAAGCTGTTTGAGTTCCTATCCCTGCAGTGTATCTGGAGATAGTTGGAACCCAGCATAAAAACCTCTTCAATTTACTAATATTATTTTTTTAAAATAAATTATAAATGCAAGTTTGTGAGTTCAAGGTGAAACTAGAGGAGTCTGTGTTGGTTTCTTGGCACGTATGGATACTAATAACATGATCTGGTGTTCAGTGTGTGTTCTGCAGGCAAGTGCGTAGGTGTGGAGTAATTACCCTGGAGGACACTGGTTTGGCAACCTCAGGGGCTCTAATCCTCTGTTTATCACAACCAAAGATATGACGTACGTATTCCCACCCTGTGCTCTGTCTCTCCACTTCGAACCCGACCTGCATTAACCCTAGCAGAAGTGAACAGGACATACAATTGCTTCAACTAATATTTCCTTATCTTTTCTGTAAAGTTCCTGGCTTTCGTGTCACTTGGGATAGGACACTTGTCCACCGGAATTGAGTTATCAATTGTGTATATTAATGGGAGCTGCATTTCCTCTGCAATGTCCTCTGGTTCCTTCTGCATGCTCTTTGTTTTCTTCACATCACTGGGGCGTTCCTGTGCTGCATCATATGACCAACTGCCACCTGCTTTGTACAAGGTCTCATCTTTTTCCTACTCAGCTGTCAAACTTAATCACATTCCCTACGCTATTTGTGGAATAGATGCTGTCGTATTCTATACCTTTATATCATGCCTAATACAGGAGGGTTCCAGTCTCTTGATGTGTGTCTCATTAATTTTAGTCTCCTTCAATGATTATTTTTGGGGTGATGTTTTGTTATACTACGTGTATAATTATAGTGGATTTTCTATCCTACTACCCTGGTAAATTGTTATTAAGAGTTTATTATTAGATTAAACTTACTTACCCTGGTAAATTATTATCAGAGTGCAGATTCCCGTTAATTCCGCTTTTTGTTAAAAAGTCACGAGACGTATATCCCCGTTTTGGGCTGATCTGACCTTCTGCGCTGACCGCAAATGAAAACACACCCGCGTGCATGCTTACACGCATGCAGCGGTCATGCGAGCTCACACAACTTGCTTTACTCTGACCCCCTCCAAGGTGAACACGCCAGATGCAGCAGAGCTGCTCCCAGAGGAGGCACTCCCATCTCTTGCAAGCTCTTAAGTTCTCTTCTCACCAGCCAGCGTATTTCCAAGTATTTTCAGAAATGCAGGTGCCTGTGGTTGTCAGGAGCAGCTTGCTTTGAGTTACGTGGCTGTTTCACCTTACAGCAGCCAAGCTCTCGGGGGCAATTATCTCCGTAGTAACTAACGAGGGAGTTTTCTCTGATGCTGCAGTGAGATTCACGCAGCTTCCAAAAGATTAGTTTGTTAGTTACTGAATAAAATATTTGCAGATGTACTTTGCTGTGATAACATCTCTGACTGGAGATGGCTCATTACAAACGCAGGAGTAAAGGTCTGCAGGGCCAAAATGTGAGTAGGAGCAGGGAACTGCTGCTTCAAAATGCATGAATTGATTACGGTTTTAGTGGTAGAGAGGATAGCCATTTCTTCTCGGGGCCTTGTATAAAAATTGCTTGGGAATTAATCCATTGCTTTGTTCCGACATCCTTTATATTGACAGAGAAACGTTAGAAACGAGCATATCACTCAAAGCTCAGTCTGTGTCAAAAAATTGCCTTTCGGTTAGGAAGTACAAGACAAAGGAAAAATAAAAATAAAATTAATTAATCATACCTTACCATACCATATGTAAAGCGATCAGGTTAGGGTTGTCTTCAGTTTTGCTGGCCTAATAAACAGAGAAGCACTTGTTTCAATGATACAAAAATGAGAGAGACTGCTTTCCTTTACCTGTGCTCAGTGCTTTACAGAAAATAAAATTAGACCCCAAAATTAGCCTGAAATTTGAAAAACTCATCACTACTTGAAGTGGGTCATGAGATGAGCAATGTAATTCCTACCCGTAATTCCTAATGTCGTGTTCATGTGTATGGATGTGTTGGTCCTGGTTGATGGTAGGTTCTGCGTTTGTAATTTAATTTCTTTCTTATTATAGGCACGCAGCTTGCAAATCCAATAATGAATTTCTGCAAATATTACTTTGGGAGGCATCTGTTCTTTAAGGAAGCTGTAGAAGCCGTGTTTGTTTTATAAATAAAATATGCACAATGTAAATAGTGCCTGGAAGAACTTCTGCAAGGCTGGGGACACGATGACCTACAGGGACATTATGGTCCTTCTGGTCAGGCAAATCTGAATAAGTAATTAGAAAGAGGTGAAACAAACTTCCACCTTTTTAGGGGCTTACCTGGTCACAGGTACAGTGACACAATGGCAGGTGTTCCCTGTTGCCCTGATAGCTGAAGAACGAGGTAAAATAAGATTGCAGAAGGAACCGTATTGTTTATACAGGAAGGGAGTTTCTGTGTGTGCGTGGCTTGCTTTATCCTTGTGTCTCTGTCTCTGCTAGACAGTGATGTCCTGTGGCAGTACGGACAAGCTGCTTTGATGCACAAAATTCAGCGGAGGTGGTGTGGTTTATGTCAGTTTGAGGGTTTTCTCCTGCACAGAAAAGAAGCTGTAGGCAAAAAGAGATGCATCGTGTGCCTGCGATTTTTCTTCTTTGCTTTGTTCTGGCCATTAGGTCAGCTGCAATATTTGTACTTCAAAGACTATAAACGACTATGTAAACATGTTGTGTGCTGTATCCATCATGAGCTTATTTCAATCTGCAGCATCTGGGGAAGAGATGGTCAGAGGCACCCTAAGCCTGGGTCCTCTGCAGTGATGGAGGATGGATGAAGTGACATGAATCTGAATGACACCCATGGACAAACCATGCCCCAAAAGGCAGAGGGGTGAAAATCCCCAATTTCACCCTCAAAAGTGCTACTCAACTCTGTATTTGTCAGATTTCAGGAGAGAGACATCTGGGGAAATTTTTCCATGCATCCGTCCTTCATGCAGCCTTATGCACTCTCCTCTCTCCTGATGTGGCCCTTCCGAAGTTTTCAGGTGGTGGAGAAATAACAAAAAACATAGACAAGAATACATCTATCGCCAGTTGTAAAAGTTCTGCTTCCTGACCTCTTGGACTGCCTGGCTGTGCCGTATCCCTGAAACAGGCAATTTGACTGTGGGTTTTTTGCTGCAGAGCTGCATCAAAGCTACAAGAGGTTCTGGTCCATAAAGAGAAGACACGAATACGAGAACTGTTACCTTTATTCCAAGATCAGAAGGCACCCCATGACCATATTCTTTTATCTTCTGTAATTTTCCCTAGGCAGTACATTAAAACATATATTATAATGGATATTATAGAAGGCAGCTAATCCCCAGTTTTGAGAAACTCCATTTAAGAACTGTTTCAGCGGTTTGGATGTGGTGCTGGGCAACTGGCCTTTCTTGAGCATGGGGGTTGGACAAGGTGACCTCCAAAGGTCCCTTCCAACCTCCATTGTTGCTGTGATTCTCTGAACTCCATGCTAGTCTCAACCTCCTTTGATAAACTGTCCTTGTACTTAGTTCCCCACTGTTTAGTTCTTTATTATTCAGATAGTCTGATGTGATGGCTACGGTAGAGAATTCTGGGCTTTTGGTTGGTTAGGAGTTTGATAAAGTGTTGTACTTCGTTTATGTTTTAGTAGTGGCTTTATGCAACTTTAACAACCTTTCCTCTTTGGTAACATTAAGCCTCCAGTTTGATTTGCCACCATTTTTGCATTTTACATTATCTGTGTATAGTGCACGGTTGCAATGTCACTAGGACATTACACATGCATGGAGCTAAGCAGGTCAGTGTGTGGTTTTCTGGGTCAGGACCAGAAAGTCTAGAATCTGCAATCAGCTCAGGTATGTTAATTTGGGTTACTATGTGTGTAGAGCAAATGATGCCAGCATAAGCAAACCTCGCTTAATCACCTGTGATTTAGGACAGAATTACCATGCTGTAGTTCTTGGAAGAATCTTAATCAGACTGAACTGGTGTGACATATTGTCATACAAGAGCAAAGATGTCTGTGAGAGAGAAGTAGAAAGTGGTGTGATTTTATTCTCCACCTTTGAAGGTGAACATTTTTAATGACGTTTCTTGTAAACAATGTGAGATTCGAAGGAAGTAGCAGTGGCCTGGTCTTAGGAAAAAGAAAGCAAGTCTCGAGTTCCTTCATCCATTCAGAGATTGAATTGTTTCTTTTATAAGGGATCTTGGAACTACATTGTCCCATCTCCGCATCCTGTGGATGGCTTGCTGTGGGCTCTCAGATTTAGATGGGATCTCTTCCTGCGGCTCTCTCAAAGTAAGTATAGATGTGTCCTGCCAAATGATGATCCCAAAACTATCTTCAGTTGATACTCTTCTCTTTACTTGTAGAAGAGAACTTGTTCTCTTCTCACCCTTTGTTTTCCTAAAGGGCTTTGGTTGGATACCTGGGGTTGCATGTGTTAGTTTAAAAGATGCTACAGTCTTTTTTTTTTAAATTAGGTGTAACATTCAGGTCTGATCGGTCTGATCCTGAAGATGCCTAATACAGCACGGCGTTCGTTGCCATGTTAGCCCTAGTTATTGAAGGCAGCAACAGCCCCACTTGAAAGATGTTCACTTCCATGCTAAATTCATGCTGTGCCATGTAATATTTCAAATATTAGAAAACATTTTGCAAAACCTGAGTGCAAGCCTGTGGTTTACGTGTTTATTCTGTTTATTTCTTCTGAGGAACTCTACATAGCCTATAATAATATCTCTGACCTCAGCCAGCTGACCTGGTTGGAACACCTCGAGGTTTTGGATCTGGAAGGAAACAATATTGAGGACATCAGCCAGATGCAGTACCTGGGACTTTGTTGCAAGCTGAGCCGCCTGACCGTGGAGGGCAACCTTATTTGTCTGAAGCCAAATGCAGAATCTGCAGAGGTGAGGACCTGCTTTGCACATACTGTGTTAATTGTTGGCAGTGTTTTTTTAGTTTGAGTTGGAAATGAGAAATATTTCTGCATCCTCCTGTTGTATCATTGTGAGTGGGGACAGGGGATGCATTTCCCATCTTTCATTTCTGTAGATTTTGTCCTCTGGTGGGTATTCTCTCCAAGATGAGCAGAAATTAAATACAAGAAGTGCTAGTAAAGACTCAGACCTGTTTCCTAGCAATGTGCTCCTTCTAACTGGTAAGAATGGAATTAAACTAGAAATCGGCTCTTCTGATCCATGCAGCCGTTCTGTCTTGTCCCAGCTCGCAGTGCAAACAGGCATCTTAGGGAAAACCAAGGAGGACATTGCCCCTAGCTGTATGGATCCTTATAGCCTATACAGATCTTGCAGCGGGTTAGAAAGTAGCCCACATTTTTTCTTATAAGATGCGCCAATTGCAATGCCTCTATTAGATACCTGTGTTCAGGCTTTTGCATTTCTTTTGGAGGCTCTCTGGTCCACTGCAAGTGCTCTTGGACCACCACACTAAAAATGTTGAACCCTCAGAAAGATGATCCTTGAGATAACTAGGAAAAGCTATATTGTAGGAACTGCTTGTTGCCCTTTCCCCTGAAAGATTTAAATGAAATGACCAAAAAGACCTTCAACGAAAGCTGAAGATACAAACCACAGTGATTCACCTCTTAGGTACTTAAATGATAAAATCATTTCTGCAAAAGTATTTTGTTGGGGGCTTGAGATCCTCTGTGTCACAAAGATGAAAACACAGTAAGACATGATCTGCTTTGGCTTTCAGAGCACTCAACAAGAAAGGTAAGGGAGATCTGATTCTACATGAACAGTCTCAGGGCTGTATTTTTCGCTTTCACCCTCTTCAATTAAAAGCATTGTTGGGATGTAAAAAGAAGCATCCTGGCAGGTACTGAAAAGGTAACTGGAGGAAAATCAGAGTTCAAAAAACTTGGTCAAATAAGACTGTTCTTTTTTTTGGTCACATAATGTCTGACACGTCATCAGTTGACAGTTTACGGCCAGTGCACGATATATTGTCACCCAGATCTTTTGGAAAGTCACGGACCTGTGCACACACAGAGGTATGCCATACACAGCGCTCACTAAGGATGGTGCAGTCCCCATGGCACTGTAAAGAGCTGATAACACAGGGGTTAGAAAGCAGCGCTGGAGCTGGCACTGTGGCTCCACGGTGCCATGTTCCATAGCTTCGCCATGAATTTCAAAGTGATCATACCCACACGATTAGTTTGCATGGGATCACAGATTCAAAGAATCATTTAGGTTGGAAAAGACCTTCAAGTTCTTCAGGTTCAGCTGTTAACCTAACACTGCTAATACCAGCACTAAACCGTGTCCTTCAGCATCATTTCCACAGGTCTCTTGAATCCCTCCAAGGATGGTGACTCCATCACCTCCCTGGGCAGCCTGTTCCAATGCCTGACAGCCCTTTCCGTGAAGACATTTTTCCTAATATCCAATCTAAACTGCCCCTGGCACGACTTGAGGCCTGTCACTTGAGAGAAGAGACTGACACCCCCTCTGCGCCCTCCTTTCAGGGAGTTGCAGAGAGTGATAAGATCTCCCTGAGCCTCCTCTTCTCCAGGCTGAACATCCCCAGCTCCCTCAGCCGCTCCTCACAGGAATTCTGCTCCAGACCCTTCAGCATAAAAGGTTGTATTTGATATTTGTCCTGGATTTAGACTTGAAAACTGAGGTTCTATCACTAAAACTTAATCATGTAGTAGATACACACATACTTTAAATGTTCACACTTTTTAGACGCATGAGCTATTAGCATTTTTCAGATGTAATTGTTGGCTTGATCATATCCCTCAGTAAAAGGAGCCACAGAACATAGTGCTTTACTATCACAATATTTCTCTCTGGAATCCAAAAGAAAATACTGTACACTTACCTTTCTATTTTGAACTGGCAGATGCATACTTCAGAGACCATACTTGTAATTATTTATAGCCAAAATGATTTCTCCATCAACATCTCTCCTTACAGAAGATGCACTCGTGAGAGGAAAAAACATACTCCTTACTCCCATGGAGACAAATACAGCTTCTGACACTTCCTTATTACAGATTCCCACCATGAAAATGGTGCAGTACATCCTAACAGCACAGAAAGCCTGTTTCTACTCCCTTGTTGTTCCTGCTCAACAAAAGTAGTATTTTTGGAAAGCGTAGTTTTCACTTGGCATCTTCAGTCCTTAAATGTAATTGAGAAATGGCAGATTGGCCCTGGTTTGTTTAGCTGAGGAGGTCAGTCCTTGGGATGCTGCTGCGTGTTGTCACGTAACAGGAGTTCAAAGAGGAGTGATATGTGGTGGTGTGCCTTACTGCCCTTCTCCATCCTGATTCTACCCCTGCGCACATAGTTGCATTCAAATGCCAGCCAGGATTTGGCAAGGGAGCCTGCACGACGGTATGTTTTACACTGAATAGTCACAGAGGCAGACTGGGACTTCACCGTAGTCTCCCACCCAGTTTCCGTGTCAGAAAGCTGCTCAGCCATGGGGTGGTTACAAGGCTGGCCCTGCCCTTGGCTGCTGAAAGCTTCTCCGTGGGCTTAGTCGCTTTCTTGGTTTCAACTGATGTTGTTTGTGTTTCTTCAGGGTATACAGAAGTCACCTGAAATATAGAAAAGAGTAGCTGTGGGATTACTTTGGTGTGGCCAAATGGCCAGCTCTCGTTCCTCAAGCTCCTTGTACCCTGGCCCTTGCCACAGCTCTATAAAAGCTCTACTATTTATTTACTTTTAATCTACAGAATGGTCCAGCTAAATTTACTGCTCTTTCTTCAGATGGCCTGTTTGCTGTCTGTAATTTGATTTTCAGATGAGCTCATCTTCCCCTGTTATCTAAACCAAGAGCAACAACCTGATGATAAATTCTGCAGCCTCTGCTGCAGTAATGTAACATGAGGGTAACATGATGCTTCTCTCCAGCAGGACATGGCTGGAAATTGGCTGTAGCCCAGGCGCTGTTCAGAGTACGTGTGGCATGGGGTAGCATGGCGATTGGTTGACTCATTTTCTAAATTAAGATTAAAGGCTTAGTTAGAGAAATTTTGTGTCTGCCTCTTAACAGCGACAAAGACACGCGTTACCTGGCGAGTTCCCTCTGCCAGCCTTGCTGCTGCCTCATGATGAGGGAGGGAGCGTACAGCCAGACAGGTCCCACGGAAAGAATTCTGCTAGTGCTGAATGAAGACTTGGCTTTGTGGGGTTTTCTAATATTGCATGCAATGTCTTGAAAAGCATAACGTGTCTGGATGAAGTAATTGATTTGTAGGGAGCTGCCCATTCCTATTCTGCCACTAGCACTGCACTCTTGCTTTATACTTTCTTTAAGGAGAGTAGATGGCCATCACCGCTCGATGCCTTTTGTAATCTGAGACTGTTTTAACCAAAAATATTCCTGTTGTAAAGCAGCATGACCTACTCAGCCCTGAGGTATTGCTAAGTCTTCCCAAAGACAAAGGTGCCATGTGGAGGTGTCTTTCTACCTGTGGAATCCACCAAAACACCCAATTCGCATTATGTTCTGAGCACAGTTGTAACTGGTCTGGATTGGCCTTGCTGCTCAGAGGTCCTTAGACACTGACGTGCGCCTGGGAATCATTTGTGATGTGTCAGCTCCACTGACACATGCAGAAGGGGGCTGCACCCGTGCTTTCCCCCATGGCTGTTACACTGAGTCCATTGGGAGCTATCACCTTGTTTTTCCAGCACACAGAAAAGAAACCCAAGAGCAGCCCGTTTTAGGTTCCTGTGCACCTGCTGTTGCCGTGTGACCTCTTGCAGAAGAAAACCTAGTTTGAAATAAGCTATTGCCTCTGAATAAAATCATACAAAATCGAACCTCTGAAGACTGCCCTGGAAAATCAGTGCAGTTCGTTTGCTGTAGCTGGTTTATGAGTGTTCCTAAAAACACGATCCTTAGAAATGCCCTTTCTTTTTCTATCAGTAGGTGTAGCAACACTCATGTTTTCAACTCTTCCTGTCACCTGAGTATTGATGCAGCAACCAGAGAATCACAAAAGCAGTGAGAGAGCCTGGCTGCATGCTGAGGTGCCCAGGCTTCCCATCAGCATCAGTGGCCTTCTGCACTTCAGTACGTTACACGTAATGCAACAAAGACAAATGCCAGTCGTCAGTGGGTAAACAGCAATAGAGCCTTTGGGTGGGGAACATGTGTTTGCACTGCTCAGGACACGTTCACAATCAATTTGAAGAGAAAGTACGTGAGGAGAATGCACGGTGTAGTGAATCTCCTGACTGTATTTATTTATCTTGAATGAGGTGAATAGGTTTGCCTTGTAGCAGGCGTTTCAAGTTATATGGCAGTCATACAAATTGAACACTCCTGTGCTGCTGGGGGAGGTCCACAGTCTATTAAATAAACTGCTCAAATGACCACTTTCACAATTTCTTCAGGAACCAGATTATAATTACAGAGCTGAAGTAAAAAAAATCATTCCCCACTTGGAGTATTTGGATGAAATACCAGCAAGCCAGACTGCTCTCCTTCCTTCCAAGAAGATGCATGAAGATTGGCTAATCATCAAGGAATCCATCAAGGATGGTGGCTTAGCTGGAGACATTTCATGGTTAGGTATGTCACGTTTCCTATGGGGGTTCATTTTTCAGGTTATGATGTGTGAAAAAGAAAGATGAAGAGCAAGCTGGCCTCTTTAAAGCCAATGTTGGATTATAGCAAAGGGACAAAAGACATTGTCTTCTTCACTTGGGAAGTGAGGAGTCTATAACTCAGCATGGTGCAGGTTGAAATGAAATCTGTCCTAAGCTGGGCATCAAGATCAGAAAAATGTAGATGACTTCTAGAGCACTGAGTAAGTCTAGCAGTAGCTGGGAGCCTGTACTCATTCTGCATGGTGGGAAGAAGCAAAGCTTGGAAGGGAATGTTTCAACAGCAGCTCTTCACAGCCTTTTCCGTGGTAGCAGTCAATCCCATGTAACGTGGATGTAGCAGGATTTCCTACTCCGATTTTATAATAGGAAAGGCAATTTCATCACCACCCTTCAGTGGTAGCAACATCCTAGCAACTGGGATTGTGTAGTCTCATAATAGATCTGTTCCATTGTCTTTGCCTCTGTGATTAAGTCCATTACGTTCATTAGTCGTGAGTAAATGGTTTGAAGATAAATCTGTTGTCCCCTTGCCTGTAGCCTTGGTTATAGTTCAGATGTCCATGCTTTTATGTATCATGCTACATGCACTTTACCATGTACCATTAAATATTACAGTGTGTTTCCTATAACTGCTCCTGTTGCTTCCCATTAGTGTGGGCAGTGCAGTTGGCTTCTCCTTCCTGCCAGTTGGGGTTTGCCTGCCAGCGGTACTCCATTAAAAATTCAGTTTGCTTTGGAATAAGTACATACGGTTGTCATTTGTCTAATCCCTGTGGGTCCAAATCATTAGTTGTAATAGTAGTTACAGTAGGGAAAAAAATGCATTAAAATCTGATCCCTCAGTGATCCTGCTTTGGCAATATCAGCTACGATTCAGAAAACTAGTTAACAAAGTGAACTGACAGAGCACAAAATTGGGAATTTGTATTGTTTCCTAGTGTAACCAGGCTTATATTCTTTGCTTCAGCTCTAAACTGATGAGCTCATGTGGTCAGGTTCAGATATCCCCATATTTTTTCTTTCCAGTGGTGACTTGGGGACTTTCCATGCACTCTGTATTCCATGGGTTTGTATTAACAACTACGGCCAAGATATTTTAAACACTCAGCTCTTAAGGAAATGGCCATATTATTACAGAGCGGATTGCTCCACTGTGGAGCTGGTAGATGCTCAACACTTTACAAAGCACGCTATTCATCTAGAAATTCTCTCTCCTGTCCTGTGCTGTGCTCCCAGGACAGATGGTGGTTGGGCAGGTAAGAGGACAAGGCTCTGTCTGACTTTGCTAGCTTTTGTATAATCCACACTAGCTTTTGTATAATCTCACACCAGGTAGGCAGGCAGGGGAAGTAGCAGAGCCCAGGACACCTCCAGGCTCACCTGTGGGGCAGTCGGTTGGAGGCTTTTTGGTTCCTGGCCCCGTCCACAGCCAGCCGCCGGTCTCCGGCACCCAGGAGAGGAGGAGGGTGGGAAGGGACCCAGGTTCTGCTGTCTGCAGAGGACAGCTATGAGGGACTGTGTGCAGCACCAAGAAGCCCTCTGTTTCCAGGCTTGGCCCATTCCAGCGTGTTTCTTGTAGCTGCAATGACAGCTTTTTCTTTCCTCTACAGCTCCAAGTGTGCGGCAGCAGTCACTGCCTTGGCAGCGTACGGTGATGAAGCCTTGCACAACTGTGCTTACACTAGCGAAACCTCTCTCTTAGGTCCGTATCTTGGGGAAGTAGCAAGGCAGCCTGGATGCGGCCCAAGACCCCCAACAACTTCCAGACCTAGAACTGCACAGCGGAGTGCTGGTGCAGGGGTATCTGGCAATGCTCGCCTCCTGCACCGTGGCTGCCCTCTTCCAGATCCCACTGTTTCTAACGAGCTGTTCACAGAAGACGACTCCAGTGATTTGACACATGGTAATGTATGGGTTTTAATCCTGCTCTTTCCCGCACCTCCACCTCCTTCTGAATGTTATTGCTGATGAAAGCCTGAGTTCTTTGAATACCACCCACCCGTGCTGCTGCTACATCAGGTTCAGCATATGTTTTCTTCCCTGGGACTCACCTGCTCTAGAGTGGGCTTTCCTTTATTTCCCCCTGCAGCAGACGGTGCAAGTCATCTGGGTTTCCCCTTCCTCAGCCCCTCAGTCCCACGCATTACGTGCTGCTGTCCCTCTCAATGGCCCCGTGCTGCAACGGTGCTCCCTTGCTGAAGGACCTTTCACACCTCAGCAAAAGCTGTCCTGCTCAGTCCTTTAAATTGCACGTTGACTCCCTGTTGGATCATGTGCCTGAACTGTCTGTACGGCGGTCTCATACTGCAGCAGCATTGCTGCTGTCAACGAGCACTTTCTTTTGGGTTTCCAGAGGTGGATCCCTCAGCAAAGAGGAGTCAGTCCCTTCATTTCACATAGGCTAGCCCAAAACAGAGGTGTACCACTGCCCTGTGTGCCCTGGCCATCTGGAAGTACTACCAGGTTGGCAGTTCCTGGGGACAGCTGGGTCGAAGGAGAATTCACTTCTGGTACGATACTTGGCACTTCCCAAGAAATCCTTCCCTGGCTCCTGGAAAGACCTTGTCAGTGACAGCCCATAGAGTGCAGATTAGATAGAAAGATGGTGTTTGTTTTCCCAGAATTGTGGACTGCTTTCTCTCAGGTGCCAGTCCCACCTCAGTTCCTTGCTGTAGGGAGGTCTCAGGATTAAGCAATGCAGTGTCAACAGCAGAGTGTGCATTCAGAGAAGTATGTGGAAACCAAGTACAGCTTGCCAGGGAATGAGACCATAATTTCACGTGCACTGCTGATAGAGACTGTTTCACCCAATGTTCACTGCTTCTTCCTGCCCCTTTGCTGCCTTGTCTCTTGTTTTGACAAGAGCATCTGCATAGCCACATGGGGAACCTGATTCTGATCGAGATCCAGCTGAAAAACAGCCCAGCAAAACAAACAAAAACACCCCCAAAAAAAGCATATTTAGTTTTAATCTGGATCCGTTCCCTGACCTGACTCACCATGTGGCCACACAAATGTTTGCACTAGCACAGTGGAAGGAGGCAGGGCAGGAGGAGACAGATTCTGCTAGAAACAGAGAAACTGAGTCTCAGCAGCAGTGTCAGGCCGTGCCACCTGGCACTGTGAAGCTAACCATGAAATATTACATCTTCCTGTCTGTGGGAAATGATGTTGACTGGTTTCAGAGACAGCACCATTTGTTAAATGCTGGAGTAAAATGTTTTCTTTTTTCCTTTTTTTCTTAGGACTCGGACAGGTTATATGTGGGAACCCCACCAAGGCCCTTCGTGCAAGGAGGCAAAAGCTAGGTGTATGTTTTTCTTGTATACTTCATATTCCTGCCTGGTGACCCCCATAAATCCTGGGATAAACTGAACTTCCTCTCTGGCTTACTCTTCTGTAGCCAAAAAACCCCTCAACATGCAATTGGCCTTGAGGGGGATGGTGAGTCTCTTGCGCAGAGGTTAGAGGTGCCCATGTGCTAGCAGCGTTTAACCATCAGCTGTAAAGGAACGTGTGAAAATCAGGTAGCAGCTGCTGGCAGCGCATTTCCTACCATGAAAGCAGAAGGCAGGATTGCAAAATTTGACAGTATTTCTGCAACAGCTATTAAGTAAAGGATTTTTTTTTCAGCAGTGTTTGTTTGATGTTGGCGTAAATAATGTTGCAGGGTCATTCCTATTGCCTAAACAAACACAAAGCCAAAGTTTGTTCCTCTCAGCAGCGCGGTGGTACCCCAGCCCTGTGGGTCAGCCACATTTTGGCAGTAGCGTAGTGAGAGGGTACCTATGTGCGTGAGGGGGTGCAGTCCGGCTCGTCATGGTTAGCTTTTCTGGGCCCTGACATCCAGCACAGCACAGATGCACGTGCGTATGTTTAAACAGGCTGTGCTACACCAGGGAAATGGCACGCATGGGACACCTGCATCGCTGCGCTGTCGCCAGCCTCACCTGATGCTGACAACAGATATTAAAGAACCACTGGAAAAAATCTGTCCCTCCCCTGTCTCTCTGCTGCCACTGCCTGAGCACTGGAATCTTTTCTGAAACAAGTGTGAACACCTGAGTGAACTACTGTGTGTTATAAACTAGAATGAGGAGGGGACTGTGATCACACGCTGAATAATGCAGCTGCTGTGATACTTGTCGTGGTATGCTTATTGGCATCAATGCTGCAGGTTTATACGCCGGCGAGATATAAATCAACATTTTTGTTACTGCCACCCTGGTTCCTCAAGCTGCAGTAGTGCATGTGACGGCAGTGTGGAGCTGCTTAGAACTGAAGAGCAAGAAAATGGTGAGGCGTGATGTGAAAAGTCAGGACTAGCAGCAGACTCTGATGCCTTCCAAAATCCAGGATCTGGAAATGGAGCTGAGGAGAGCTCCTGGGGTTATCGAGGTAACTTCTGTGTCGTTTTTGCAGCCGCCTGCAGTGAGCTCATTGAAACCGTGTGGTCTGAAGACAGAAAACCTTTATGGCTCTGGAAGAGGAGATCTGCACGAGGAAGATAAGCTCTCTGAACTGAGAGTAGGGAGAGAGCAGCACAAGCGGTGAGAAATCTTGTGCAATGAAACGGCCATACATTTCCTGCTGTAATAATAATAAAATAAACTCTTTGGCCACCTGGTGGCAGCTTCCTGGGATAGTCTTGGCCTCCTGCCTCCTTGTCCCTGCGTGCCAATCTGCTGGGTGATCAAGGGAGAAGAAACCTGGGGGAAGCTCTGACCAGCACAGGCAAGGTGAGCTCACGTGCTCAGCCAGAGCACGGAAATGATTTTTCATAACTGGTGAGACATTCTTGGCCCTGACGTTATCTACCTTCCGACAGTGAAAGAAGTGAAAGTTGAGATTTTCTGCAAGCATCTCATTAGCCTAACCAAACCGAAGGCTGAAAGGGAACTAACGCCATGCTGGATCCTCCCATCTCTTAGATAATGGTTGTTTTGAAAGTGAAAGTGGCTTTATTTCTCTGAGCTTACTTCACTGTGTAGTGTTTTAAATCTGTCCCGTTTCACTTGATTAACTTTAGGACATTTTCAGATAGTCAGACACAGGTAGCTTAGATGACTGATCCATTTAGAATGATTTTCCATATCTCCGGGAAAGTGGGAAATCACAGTGGGTGACAAAATTCACTGTCTGGGTGTTTGCCGGGGTGGCCATGCCACATGCCAAGCTGCACTTGGCTGGCTGCATATTCACAGCTCAAAGGCTAACTAACTCACAACTAACTACTTGATGTTGTCCAGGTGCCTGCTACCAGGTCAGCAAGAAGAAGATGCCCAAGCACTGAAGGAAACGCTTGGTGATGAGGAAGAGAGTGAAGACAGCAGCCTGACTGACCGCTGTGAGGGGGAGTTGCGGAAGACCTGTGGTGAGGACCTCACTGAAAGGATTTCACTTGATTCTTCTTGTCACTCCTGTGTCTCACAGTCTTCTTCAGGTACTGGACCTAAACCTCTGGGAAGGGTTAGCATTGGGTAGTAAGTAACACATGCTACTCGCTGTCTGTAGATAGGTGTAGTGGTAGCTGCAGTGTTTTATGAGATCTGGCTTCTGTGCTCTAGAGCAGCAATTTGGAAATACTGTTGCCAGACCCTACATAATCCATTCCAGTTTTTAAGCAGGACGTGATGGCCAGCTGTGTTGACCATCACTTGCCATATTTCAGCATGGATCTGTAGAATTAAGAGGAACAAAGCTGATCTTGCACCACCACCTTAGAGGAAGGACATGCCTCTGTCTTCTACCTTGTGTCACTAGTTTATGGAAGTGCCAGGTGAGACTAACATACTGATGTTCCACCTGAGCTATATTTTACCCCAGTTGGCACTGATGGAAATAATGACTCAACTAATGGTTGAGGTTTAACTGGGCAACTGAGAATTCTGGAAAGATAAGCAACCAGAGGGATGCATTCAGTAAAGAGTTTAAAAATGAAATGTGCTCTTATGCTCAGGAGCGAAGCCAAAGGCCTCTCTGGAATTGCATTTATGTGAATGAAAGCAGAATTCCTGCTCTTCTCTGCTTGTTGAATATCATATTTAAGAATATTACAAACATTAATAATGGTTATTTCAAATATAAATCAAGTAGAGGAGCTTACAAAAGTGCAACTTTATTTTTTTTGTTTTGTTAACAATCACCCTTTTTCTCCCTCAATAAATATTAGCATGTGAGTTTTTGTTTTACATTTCTTTCAAGGGCAAAAATAGATTTATTAAAATTTGGAAAAATATCATATGTTTTGGAAAAACAGAAGTATCATTAAACTATTCAAAGCCTCTGTGTATGAACAGTAATAGAAACAGTATCTCCTTAACGAGAACGGAAGCTGTTGGAAAAATCTAAAGGAATAGCCTATTGTCCAGTGACTACAGAAATCTTAGATTGTGATCTCATGGTCTCTTTAGATTTAATCTCATCTATTTTAGATTTAATATGATTTCTTTAAATGAAGTATGATTGATTATGATCTCATCACCTTTTTAGATTGGGCAGACCATGACCCAATCTCCTTAACGAGAACGGAAGCTGTTGGAAAAATCTAAAGGAATAGCCTATTGTCCAGTGACTACAGAAATCTTAGATTGTGATCTCATGGTCTCTTTAGATTTAATCTCATCTATTTTAGATTTAATATGATTTCTTTAAATGAAGTATGATTGATTATGATCTCATCACCTTTTTAGATTGGGCAGACCATGACCCACACATCTCAGATCTCATGGTCTCTTTAGATTTAATTTCATCGTTTTTAGATTCAATATGATTTCTTTAAATTGAGTATGATTTATTATGATCTCATCACCTCTTTAGATTGGGTAGACCACGACCCGCACATCTCATGGTGTGCCAGTGTCATGCCCTGTAGGACACATCTCATGGTGTGCCAGTGTCATGCTCTATAGGATGGTAAAAGTGAATGGTTGGTCATAAATCTGCCCATCTTGTAACCAAATCTGCTAGGGTTTGGTTACAAGATTGATGGGGTGGTTTGAAGTCTAGAATTACCTTGGACAGGGGATGAAGGGGAGGCAGATGACTCAGATCCCAAATCACAAGCAGCTGGCCATAATAACCAAGTTTCAAATAATCACACAGTAGCCTTTGCCCACTGACACTAACATAGGTGTTTTGTAGAACAAATACCTGATAAAACTTGAGCAACTGGTAGATTTTATTCAGCAAGGCAGTTAAAAATATACTTGACTTGTGTAAAAATACACTGTGACTGGAGATGGTGTCAGGATTTTGAGAGTTATTTAAATGCCTCAACACTTAACCTCAGAAGTGTGTCCTACCCAATGTGATTTTCTCACGGAACAACTTGTTGCTGGAAACAATCCTTTTGACTAGGAAGGGACAAGTCATCTGAGCTAAACTGCTTTTGTGTAAAAGTGTTTGCACCATCAGATCCATATGATCTGCACTCTGAAGTCCTTCAGTGTTATTTCGGGCTCTTGAGTCAGGCATACCAGTCTGTCAGAGTGTCTTTACTTAAAAACAAAGTAAAGACCCTATGAAATGTAGACATTCTAAAGCATATAGTATGATGGGAGGTGTTCAGTGAAATTTTTGTATCAGGTTTATGTGGTTACCTAAAGAGTAAAACACATCCCGATCCATTAGGAGTTACAAAGTTGAACTTTCTGGGCCTGGGTTTTGGTGGCACATTCTTTAGATTGTGTTCCTGCTCTAGACACTGCACGTCAGGCACTTAGGTACAGTTGGTTCTTTTAATAGACAAGAGCAATCGGATCCCTGCTATATATAGAATGGTTTTAAGCATATATGCATACACGTTCATAAATCAGCAACAAGATTTTCCTTCTCTGTATGTCGCACCTGAGGGTTACATGGGCTGACATATGAACAGACAGATATTAGCCCTGCCATGTAATGCAATATTTTCCCTAGCAGTCAGACACTTTTGAGCTAGTCTCAAGATCTTATTCTTGCACAGAATCACAGACTGTGGGAGTTGGAAGGGACCTTTGGAGATCATCTAGTCCAACCCTGCTGCCAGAGCAGGTTCACCTAGAGCCGGTTGGACAGGAACACATCCAGGGGGGTTTGGAGTATCTTCAGAGCAGGAGACTCTACAACCTCTCTGGGCAGCCTGTTCCAGAGCTCTGGCACCCTCAGAGTGAAGACATTTTTCCTCACGTTGAGGTGGAATTTCCTGCATTCAGGTTTGTGCCCGTTGCCCCTCGTCTTGTCGCTGGGCACCACTGGAAAGAGTCTGGCCCATCCTCTTGACACTCGTCCTTCAGATATGTACAAGCATTGGTAAGATCCCCCCTCAGTCTCCTCTTCTCCAGGCTGAACCGCCCCAGCTCTCTCAGCCTTTCTGCATAAGAGAGACACCCCATTCCCTTGATCATTTTCGTACCCTCCGTTGGACTCTCTCTGGTAGTTCCCATCTTTCTTGACCTGGGGAGCCCACAGCTGGAGACAGCATTCCAGATGTGGCCTCACTGGGGCAGAGTAGAGGGGGAGGATAACCTCCCTCAACCTGTTGGCCACGCTTTATTTAATGCATCCCAGGATACCACTGGCCTTCTTGGGCACAGGGCACATGCTGGCTCATGGCCAACTGATTGTCCCCCAGGTCCCTCTCTGCACAGCTGCTTTCCAGCAGGTCAACCCCCGACCTGCACTGGTGCAGGGGGTTATTCAGGAACATCCAGGATGAGCTGTTTCATCAACTTTCCAGGGATGAAGGTGAGGCTGACCAGCCTGTAGTTTCCTAGGTCCTCCTTTTTGCACTTTTTGAAGACTGGTGTGACATTAGTTTTCCTCTAGTCCTCAGACACCTCTCCTGTTCTCCATGACCTTTCAAAGATGATGGAGAGCAGCTTTGCAATAGCATCTGCCAGCTTCCTCAGCACTTGTGGATGCATCCCGTCAGGGCCCATGGATTTGATGATATCATTTGCCTAGATGCTCTCTAACCTGATCCTCCTCAACCAAGGGAGGATCTTCCTTCTTCCAGGCTCTCTCTCTTACCTCCAGGGTCTGGGATTCCTGCGGACCAGCCTTTACTGCTAAAAGGCTGAAGCAAAGAAGGCATTCAGCAACAGTGCCTTCTCTGCATCCTCTTGTCACCAGGGCACCTGCCTCATTCAGGACCGGGTCCACATTTTCCCTCATCTTCCTTTTGCTACTGATGTACTTGAAGAAGCCATTCTTACTGTCCTTGACATTCCTTGCCAGGTTTAATTCTAAGTGGGCCTTAGTTTTCCTCATTGCATCCCTGCACGCTCTGACAACATTCCTATATTCTTCCCAAGTGGCCAGTCCCTTTTTCCACATTCTGTAAACTTCCTTCTTTAAGTTTTTCCAGAAGCTCCTTGCTCATCCTTGCAGGTCTCCCACCTCCTTTGCCAGATTTCCTCCTCACAGGAATGCATTGATCTTGAGCTTGGAGGAAGTGATGTTTTAATATTAACCAGCGCTCCTGCACCCCCCTTCTTTTTAGAGCCTCAGCCCGTGGGATTCCTCTAAGCAGATCTTTGAAGAGGCCAGTCAGCTCTCCTGAAGTCCAATTTCCAATTAATAGTGCAATTCTGTTTTTTACCCTGCTACTTCCATGCAGGATCCTGAACTCCACTGTCGCATGGTCACTGCATCACCTCTGTCTCTGATTAAAAAACAGTGGATTCACTCATCTGTGATTGTTTCTGTGCCTTGAATTGCAGATCCACTGGATGGAGTCCTCAGGTATTTAAAACAAGTCAGTGTAAACGCTGGCCAGGAATGATGCATGTATGATCCTGCTTGGGAACAGGAGGATGGGTGAGCTGGTCTGTCCCTCTGGAGCTGTGCACGGCTCGTGAGCAGCTCCAGGGCTTGGCACATCACCAGCAGTACTGGCAGGGAGGCTGCCAAGTAACCCCAACCCCCGACTATCAGAGGAAGGAGTTCAACAAGGCCAGCATCGCTGTGTGCCCCAGGACACGCCTGCCCACCCAGCTCCATCACACAGCGTTCTCTAAAACCTTTCACTCACTGGGTTAGTCATTTAGGAGTAAGATGAACTTGTAAATCATTGTGCTTCCCCCCTCTTTCAGGTTCATCACAGGCTCAGGAAGGTGCAGTGTTCTCCAACCTGAACCATTGTCTAATTCCATCCCCTCCAAAAGGCCCTTCACCTGCATCTGTAACGGGTGTTGCAGCAAGACCCTGGAAGATGAGGAACCACGGAATAAGATGCCTAAAAATACCCTGCGAAGAGGAGGACAGGCAGTGGACACAGCGGTGCCAGTCAAACGCTCATCAAGAAACTTCAGCCCAGCCTCTGGGAAAAAAACTCGCTCTCCTGAACCAGCACAGCATGCCGGCTGCTTCCAGATCCCAAGGGCAGCCTCCCGGGAGCACTGGCTGGCAAAGGCCTATTTCAAGACCAGCAGC
The DNA here is from genome assembly GCF_000690775.1 of Eurypyga helias. Classification (NCBI taxonomy): domain Eukaryota; kingdom Metazoa; phylum Chordata; class Aves; order Eurypygiformes; family Eurypygidae; genus Eurypyga; species Eurypyga helias. The sequence continues at coordinate 25,577 of NW_010227600.1, read as the reverse complement.
AGCTGTGGGGTCAGGCAGCATCAGGTATGCACGCTGTCAGCAGAAGGGACTTCACGGCAGGAAAAAGCAGACTTGTACGTTGTCTCTGGAGTCTCCCGCCTGGTCTGCAGAAAGAACTCCTTTTATTTGTGCTGACATTTGCCTTGGTCTGTTTAAAGCTAAATGAAGCATTTTCTCATGTTCCTTATAGCTTGAGCATTGGAAATTTAATATTTTCTTGAATAATAGCCCAGAATTTTCCTGTGTTCTTACTGGTCCATTCCCATGTTCCCCACTGCCCATGCCTGTTGCAGAACTCTCGTAGTGGTGCTTGTTCAAGACTCCTTGGGTAAACCCCAAGACAAGTTCTTGACATCCCACTTTGGGGTTTTTTTCCCTTGAAACTTCCATTGATTCATGTTAGAAACAGCTTTGGAAAATAAAGTAGGTGTTAGATAAGTGTCTCATGCACCAAAATTTGGTTATTTCTGAACCTGCTTACTGTAAGATTAGCACCATGTTGCTTCTTCGAAGAAATAAAACTGAGGAATTGTGACACGATACCTTGATTTTGAAGTTAACGTGGTCATTATGGAGCAGAGAGTGCGTACATTCTGTGGGAAGCTGGTGGGCCTTGTGCTGCTCTCAGACCTGGCAGCTTTTTATTCAGTTTTCAGCGCAGGAGACGGCAGAGCCAGTGGGGAGAATGCAGATATCCAGACCCAGAGTGCGATTTCACCACAGTGTTTCTCTCTTTTCCTCAGGCCCATCACAACTGAGCATCCTCCTGCTGAGATCAACCACCACCAGCCAGCTGTCTGCTCATCCACCGAAGCCTCGGAGGGGTTCGGGCTGATGAATGCCGCTTGGCCCCAGACTGCCAGGGCCATGCTACAGTCATTGCCAGGCAGACCCGCTGCCTCAGTCGCATCTCAGAGCAAAGGTCGCCGGTCCTAGAAGATACCCAGCTGGCAGCATGTGTTGGAGTCATGCACACAGCAGAGTCTTGAAGGATCGTTGCTGTATTTCAGCTTCTTCTGAAAGCTAAACACAGAGTTGTGCAAGTAGAGCAGTTCAAACAAATTACATGATTTGCCTCAATTAAGGCTACAGCTGGCCCAGAAATGCTTTCTTTAAAGAGCACCCGCTGATCAACCACTTATTGCAGAAAAACATGGTTATTTTTGCAGCCTTCGTGCACTAAAACAGAACAAGTCCTAATGCATTTCCTCTCATCCATACCGTGCCCTGCTCTGTGAGTCAGGCAGGGACACTGAACCGAGCAGAGCATGGATGCAGTTTGTGGAGTGGGGGACATGGGACATGCCATCTCAGGCTCAACCACCTGATCCCTATCTTTTGCAGTCCTGGATGTTTAACGTGCAAGGGACAAAGCCCAGGGCTTGAGAGGAAGCGTTGACCAGAACAAGTTGTAAGGGAGGGGTGTGTTGCCCAAGGAAGAGCCTAGGAGAAGGCTGGGTGGTTTCAGAGCTGATGCCCCCACAGGAGCAAACCCCATTTGCAGGGATCCATGGTTCTTGTCACCTGTATCGCCACAGGAGCGAATGCTGACCAAGTGGCTCATCCCAACGTGTTTGCTCCATAGCTACCTGGAAGGATTTCTCTTGCTGTAGACATGGCACACCGGAATTTCATTACGACTGACCTGTCTAAGCAGTGTCCTGTGTGTGTGCCTTTCGAGTCAGGCGTCCCACCTCCACTGTTTTTAGATCAAATAGACTTCCGAATTTCATATGGCTGAATAATTTTAAGTAATGCTGCAGCAAAGACAGGGCAGGGAGGTATGGGAATAATCTCTTGTTTTTTCAACACAGCATTTGCTTTATATTTGGGTGAGATTCAAAACATCTGGTTTAGTGACTGCAGACTGTAAGATGCTGATCCAAATGACTGTGCCTTACAACATTCCTTCCAGTTTAAATTACTATGTTAAATATGTATTTTTAAAGCAGTTGATAAAGTAATAATTATGTGATGAGTTAATTCAGTGGTTTATGTCGTCTTTCTACTGGTCAGCTTAACATAGAAGAGCAGGATAATAGAGAAATCCCCAAAACTTTGGTTTATCATGGTGATATTTGCACCACTTTCTCCTACAAAACAGTCTGGAGCCTGAAGCTAGTTTGACCGGTTTTAGTGAGTCCTAGAGGAAATCATCCATCAAAAATCATTAAAAACTATTTGGCATGTGATTCTGTGCGATACTATGGATGCAGGCAGGATTTCCCGTCAGATGTTGCCCAACAACAGTGCCTGTGTCCTTAAACAGACTCCTAAAATTGACTTTTTGCCAGTGTTGCTGACTATGACCATCACCAAAAAAATCTGACCTTGTAACAGAAAGGAGAAAGTGGCAGCATAGTTTTCAGAAATGCTCTGTGCCCTCCCCGTGTGCTTGAAGTCTGCAGCCCTCAGTGACAGTCAGCACGGGACAATCAGCCCCTTCTCTATGGCCAGGGTCTGATTAGTGGATGATGGGTAGCACTGTCTGCTCTGAATATTCGGAGTCTGCATCTTTGATTTCAAAGAGGCAGAGGGGAAAAAAAACCCTAAGTGAGTTTTTGTGCATGGAAACTGGGGCAGCTGGATGGGTCTGCAGATGTGCATCTGCCAGTGCAAAATCTGGGTGCAGATCTGGAAAGTGCCTGGAGCTTGTCTCACGGCAAACACAGCTTGGTTTTGCATGTGCATGGAGCGAGGATCTTCTCTGGTGGTGGAGAGGGCTTGAAGAAACGATCAGGAAAAAAGCTCTGCTCTTGTGTGGGGGAAGTAAGAGCCACCGAGGGCTCATCAAAGCCATTTAACTCAGGGTTTCCTGTTTTAACTTCCCTCCAGGCACTCCAGCAATAACTCTCAGGGCTTGGTGCGACCTTCAAAACAGCCACCCCACCCCTTACTAAGGCCATCAACCCCCCGATGGCCTAACCAAGGCCAGAGACAGGCGGCGGTGTCCACTCTACCTATCGATCGCTGCGTCAGCTGCGGAGCCAGCACCTCCTCAGGCGTGTGTGCATAGGGACGGGTATGTAAGATGGCCCTGAAGCCATGTGCCTTTGTGTCCTGGCAGTGCCACCGTGAGGATTTAGCGTCCAGAGGTGACTTCAAGGCCTGAGAAGCGAAGCAGTTGACGTGGATGCTGTGGCACTGTCCTGCAGCAGAAAGCGGCGATGCCGGGAGCTGGGGTGCCTGAGGCATTTGCAGGGCAGCATCTCGATGGCACGCTTCTCGTTTGAACCTCTGCGTGATGTGCCGGAAAGCAAAAGCTCTGCTCTCAGGTGGGCCTTGCAGGCAGGACGCCCTGTGCTTATGTGGGAGACGTGCTCGTTCCCGAGCTGCGCTGCTGCCCACCTTCCCAGAGCGCAGAGCAGGGGGCCAGAGAAGGATGCTCCCGCGCTCAGCAAAGCGACAACGCTCAGCTCTTGGGCATTGCTTTCCTGAGGTGCATCTCCAGGTGTGTTACCCCGCGGGGCCGAGGCTGGTTTCAGGCATACAGAGAGGAAGGCGAAGCGACTTGGGAGCAGAGCTGTGGCACCACCTGGATTCTGACTTCCCTCCATCATGCAATATCTTGGTTAATACGGTTTTGGCACAGGGAGTGGCGGCAGGCTTAGTTCCCAGCACACGAAAGCTTAGCAGGGAGCAGGGGCAAGCATCGGTGGACAGCTGTCGGAGGCGTGCGTGTTTTGCATGTCACCTTTGTTGCATCCTGGCTGGGTGATGTGACCTGCAGAGGGAAATGTGCTCCGAAGCTCAGTGCATGGGGAGACCCAGCGCCAGGCTGCCGTGCATGGAGCAGCAGGGAGGCTTGTTAAGAGAGCAAGATTGTAATCACAGCCTGACATAACAGGGAAGAAGGGCTTGTAGTCTCCTCTCTGCCCATTGCAGATGCACCTCAAGGTTTCCCAGAGTTGCTGTTGTCTGTTGCAGTCCCCAGGAGAAGCAAAATAAACAGGGCTGTTGCAGATTACATTCTGCATAGTTATAGCAGATCCACAGAGAACATTAGTGCTCTAGTTTTAACCTCTGCTCATCCACCTTTCATCTTTTTAATCTAGAAAATGTAAAAGCCAACCAGGGCTTTAATAGGCTAATTGGGAAACGTCAGACATGATGGGCTACTCGTGAATTCAGTTCTCTTGGCCCAAAAGGGAAATATATGGGGAGTTTCATCGTGAGTTTTCTTCTCACTGTTTCCTCTGTTAAAATCCTGAGTTGGTCCCTTGACCAACTCAAAATCATTTAACGACAGAGCTTGTTCCCATGCCTGCCCTTGCAGACTCTTTTAATATTTAGCTCAGTAGGATCTTTGCTTCTGGTTGGATGTGACCACTTTCGGATGTACATCACCAGGGTCCGTCCCTTCATTCTTGTAATGGGCCAGGACGTGCTGATGCCTTTAATTATCTTACTGCCTTAATGGGATTTGGTGCCAGCTGCCAACTTGGTACCTAGTGTGTAAACAGGGGAACGGGGTGAGAACTGTTCCCCCCCACCCCTATTAATAAATTACCTCCTTTCAGGGAGTTGTAGGGAGCGATAAGGTCTCCCCTGAGCCTCTTCTTCTCCAGGCTGAACCCCCCCAGCTCCCTCAGCCCCTCCTCACGGGAATTGTGCTCCAGACCCTTCCCCAGCTCCGTTCCCTTCTCCAGACCGCAAGACGCCCTCCAGCCCCTCAGTGTCTCTCCTGCAGTGAGGGGCCCAAAACTGACCCCAGGATTGGAGGTGCAGCCTCAGCAGTGCCCAGCACAGGGGGACGATCACTTAAAGGAGTAGTTGAGATCATTTTTAAGCATGACCAGGGCCTTGCAGCAGCATTCTCCCACACGGCACAGCGTAACCAGACAAATGTCGGATGGAGAGCTGCAGTATCATTTATAAATGCAAATCCTGTGCCTGGGGAAGAGTGACTACATGCAACCAGGCAAGCCGCCGCTTTAGCTGAGTTTGAAGAGCAAGAGGAACATCTTGAAATAGACGCTAGAGGGAAGAAGAGAGTCTCACAAGTGTAACTTTCAGAAGCAAAAAGACTCAGAAACCAAACCCCAGCAGCTCCGGAGTGTCTTGGAGGTATTCCGCACACCGTGGGCTTAACATTTACTTTTTTACCTTCACGCAGCGTCCTGACTTCGTGTGATGCTCCCCAAATACGCTATGCTGGTAGTGGCGTATCACATAGGACTGATTTATTTGGAAATATTTCCTTAGGAAAACTGCAATGCCCACAAAATGTCATGGAGAACATCTCAGACACTGCCACAGCACTGGAAAGCCGTGATGCTACAGGGCACCTGATGATGCTACGTGCAATCCCAGCATGTCTTAACGAGATGCTCTCTGTCACAGGCCATACCTGCAAGCTGCAAACAGACTCTAGACTCTGCATGGCTTCAGTTCCAGCTTCTTCCCCCATGCTGACCAGGATCTCTGGAGCCCAGCAGAGCCAGGGGACTGTGCTCCCCAGTGCCATGGGGCAAATCCCTGCTGCCAAGTCTACCAGTCTGAAACCGGGCTTCTCCCAGCTCAGCTGCGTTAAAGCTCAGTGCCGCTTCTCTCCGCTTTATCCCCGCCCTCATCTCTTCCATCCTTCTGCCCTGCTCCTGGTTCTCACCCAGCTCAGCCCACGACCTGCAAGCAGTTGCTGGCATCCCAGTATCTCCTGGGCAGGACCTCACTGGAAGAGTGGTGCAAACTGGGAAAGGTTTGCATTTGTCGCTCCTCTTCTCTCTTCCATGCCTTTCTGCCTACAGGGACCTTGGCCCTCCTCCTGATGGCAAGACAGCGCTGGGAGACCCCGGTGGGTTCCAAGGGGCTTTACAGCAGCCGTAATGATGGTTGGCCCTGAGGGTGCCACCACCCAGCCCACGTCACTTCTGTCCCAGCTCCTTCCCTGTGTGGAGCCTGGCAAAATCAACACCCAAATTCTTACTGCTGCTCTGTGGGCAGGATCAGACCCTTCTTCTCCAACAGCGAGCACCAACCCAGTCCCTTCTCCATCCTTGGACCACCCTGCTGCTGCAGACTCCTGTCACCAGCATCATCCACACCCCAGAGGACATCAAAAGACAAGATGGGGGCCTGAAGGCAAGTACCACAGCACCTGCTCTCTCCCCACCACCCAAAACACATCATGCCCAGCCATGCTGCCTGTGGGGACGGTGCTGAGCCTGTGCTGTCTCCTGGTCACGCCTTGGGCTGGTCAAGCTCACACAGACCAGGGCTGTGCCTGGGTATGCGCTGACCGAGGGGATGGGCAGTCGTGGCTGCACCATCTGCCCCGTAAAGGAGCTCAGTTGCTGTCAGGTTTTGGGAGGGAGAAAGCAAAAGCAAAACTGCCGTGGGAGCAAGAGATGGAAACCTCTGGGAGATCTGCCCCAGGAGGAAGGTGCTCGGTGAGAAGAGGAAGGAGCGTGCTGCCGTGGGCAGTGCAGGGGCAGGAGGACGTGCCGGCAGCAGCGGTGAGGTTGGGAGCACCATGCCATCCTGCTGCAGGAGGAGCACATGCTGCTGGATCAGATGTGGAGCCAGTAACAAGGCAGGGGTGATGGATCCCCCTCCAAAGCGACACCCCCCTCAAGAGCGGAGGGGTTGGGGCAGATTGTGGTGGTTCCAGACCACCTGAATGACTCTGCTAATGTTGCATGGCCTTGCCAAGGCGATCATCTTCCAGGGTCTGGGTATGGACCTGTCAGCCCTTACCAGAAAAACGCTACACACCAGGAACACCGGAATCAGGACAAGGGTCACCTTCTCCAGGAGAAGGGGATTTCCTGGATTAGTCACCAAATCTTCCCCCATTCACAAGCTCAGTCCCAAGAGCTGCTGGGGACTTCTGCTGCCTCCTCAGGTGGGGCTTCACAGGGATAGCGAGGAATTAAAAATATCCATAGGTCTTGTGGGGTCAAAGCAAGAGCTGTCTTTTTTCCTGTGGATGATCACTAACAAATTAATTTTCAAACGGAAAAAAAAAGGATCTAAGCTAAAAACCTCTTCTCCCTCATAGATGTAGGATGTCCTATCCCTTTTTTGTTTATCTATTGTCAGTTTGGTGGGTTTGAAGAAGAAAAAGAGAAGTATTACTTTTCCCCTTTCAAATGATATTGCCCAATCATGCTTTTTTTATTTTGAACAGTCCAGGGGAAGCAGGAATCCAAACACAAACCTTTGGATTAGATTAGGGGCATGGAAAAACAAAGGAGAGGCCTTCACTGCTGTGAAAAAAAAAGCGATAACTTTACCTTAAGGTTGAGCAACTTTGTAAGTGATTTACAGAGGAAGACGAGCAGGAGGAGGGATCGGCTTTGGGATCAGCTGCGGCTAATTCACATCAGATTTTACAACCGAAGGCATCCCCATGGCTGTGCACCACACCTGCAGCACACCGCTGGGTGAGCCAAGTCCCCGAAAGTGTCACATAGCTGGATGAAGGCCTGCCTGCACCCTGCCTGCAGCAGCAGAGAGCCAAGATGCTGGCCTCCAGCCTGAGGGCAGCTTCCAGAAACACCCCGTGCCTTGTGGGTGGCTGAGGTCTGGGGTCAAGGTCTCCCCTCTCTGTGCTTAGCAGAAGGCTTGGGCACTGGTGATGGTGCTAGGGAGAAGGAGCACCCCGCCTGTAGGATACAAGCCCAGGCAGGGGAACGGGGAGGTCATTAGGAGTCGGGATCACTGCTAAGTGCCCAACAGGACCCTGCTCCAGCCTTTCTCTTCGTGTCTTCGCCTCTCCTGCCTGCTGGAATGCAAGGGGCAAGGAGGTAGGTTCATAGCGGGGATGGGTGGTATTTGGGCTGAGCCCAACAGATCTACTCCTTGGTGACTTTCCCCAACGTGATGTGCTGACCCACCTGCCAGACCATCGTGTGGAGGCTGAATGCCTCCTCTTGGGCCCTGCATGCCCTGCCCTCTGCTTTTTGCTCCCGTTGTCGTCCTGCCCCTTTCCTCTCAAGTCTCTGATGCTTCTGCTCCTACCTCAAAGCTCTCCAGCTTTGAGAAGCGTGACCCCTTCGCAGAATCCCAGACGGGTTGAAGACTGGAAGGGATCTCTGGGTGTCACCTGGTCCAACTCCCCTGTTCCGGAGGGCCACCCATGTCCAGGTGGCTTTGAATTCCTCCAAGGACGGATATTCCACAACCTCCCTGGGCAAGCTGCTTGGGTTAAGGTGTGTTTGCAGGGTCACATTTCTGGCAGTGGGTCCCTCTCGGTCCTTCCCCCCTTCAACAGACCAAGGTTCTCACTGTGTGGCAGACCCAGCTGTATCCTCATCCTGCTTCTTCCCACGCCCACCTACATTTGGGGAGGGGAAGGGGGTTACCCACACAAGGCCTAGGTGCTCCTGTGATTGCAGCAGGGATGGGTGTCTGTCAAATCCCCAGCCCGGCAGCCAGCCTGCCCCTCTCCACCCTCAGGCACTGGTGGCCGATGCTACCGGAGCACTACACGCTGTGTCAGCCTGTGCTGCTCAGTGCCCCCTCCTAGGGCCATGCATCCACGTGTCCAGGCTCTGGGGCGTTGGGACGGCTGCGTGGGAACGCTGTCAGCCCCGAGCGGGAGGGTCTGCGCTGCCGACACAGATGGGAAGGGTTGGGAAGGGGCTGCGGTGTCATGCTGGCATTTGGGAAGGTAGCCAGAAGTGCAAGAGGGGGACTCTGTGTGTGTGTGACTGGGCGTGTGTGTGTATCTGCTCCCTGCCAGGTACTGAGCCCTGATGGGGATGGCATCACTGCCACCCTGCCCTGAGCCAAGAGCAGAGGGCATGGGAGGTCAAACCAGGGCTGCGGCGGGGGTTCAGGCTGCAGGAGGGCTTGACCAGCGAGACCCTGCTCACCCCGACTCAGCCACTGCCAATCCAGGGCCAGAGCTGCAAACACGCTCCTCTGCCATTTGCAGTTCTTGGCAGGATTTCCATCTCCCGCTGGATGCTTGAGCCAGCACAGGCTCCCAGGGAGGCTTTGGCAGACAGGCTGTGAGAATCTTTTCATTCAAGACACCCCAACCTGTGTCCTACCCCAGGGCACAGCCCCCACCTGCCCTGCCGCAGCCCTTCCCTGCCCCTGGGTCTCCGCAGACGGGGGAGACAAGGACCAAGCAGCTCTGCAAATCTCAGGCTCAATGGGACTCTGTTCCGAGGTGTCAGCGCAGTGGGGAGCGCCCCCAGTTTTAGTTGTGTTGTCGAGTCACCCCCGCATCACCAGCAATGTTTCAGCCCCACAGGAAGGCAGCAGGTCCTTTCCTCCTGCCCCTGGAGGTGTGTTACCCAGGCCCTTGCGCAGCATCTCAGGGCTCACCGGGCAGCGTGTCAGCCCTTCTGGCAGAGCCAGTGGTTTACAGAGCACGAGGCCAGATTCCCAACTGGTGCAAACTGGTGTTGTCTCCCTGATTGTCACCCAGGCCAGCTTATATTTGCTAGCTGCAGAGCTGGTCCTTCATTCTCCAAGCACCATGCCTGTCTCGGCAAGGATCCTGGGATGCTGGCTGATTTATTTAATGGGTGCTGGGGTTGTTGCCTGCCACATGGGGTTTATTCCTCTTCGGGATCATGGAGCTTGAACTGTCTTTCCTATTTCCAGTGCTTCTGCCGTGGTTTCGCTTGCAGCATCACTGCTGTTCAGCAGCTGACAAAGCCTCGTGTCCAAGGGAGGTACCGGAGCTGAAGGGCATCTCCCAGGCCCCCATGGGACCAGCAGGTACTCAGCACCTACCGGCATCTGTCCTGCCCACCTCCGGGAGGCATTGCCAAAGCGCTTGGCTGCAGTCTGGGGGCAGAGTGCTTTGGTCCTGGCACTGGGACCCAGTGGGTCCAGGGTTCCCTATCTCCTGTTCCAGCGCCTTTCACCAGAGCCACTGGCTTTTTGTGACAGGGTCAGGTTGGCTTGGGATGAGAGACCCAGTGACACGCTGGTGTTGGTCTAGGTGAGCAGTCAGGCGCCGGTTCCCTGCTCTGAGGATGTTCGTGATGCTGTCAAGAGGAGACAGCAGCAGACAGAAAATAAATACAGCTCAAAAGCAGGAGAGAGGTGAATGTAAGTGAGCATAAGAAGACCTTCAGAGTAAATCCTAACCCTCTAACCCCTCACCCCTGGTCCTCCACCATCTCCAACTGTAGCCAGTAGCAGATGCCCAGGGAAAAGCCATCAGAGCGTAGGAACAGAACGAGAAGTGTCTCCTCCTCAACTTGCCCCATCTCTGCGGCTGTATGCCTGTTGCACAGGACAAACAAACATCAAAAATGGGCCCCAAATTCTCTCCCAGCCTCCAGCAATCTGTAGCTCAGTGGCTGTAAATTTAATCAATGAATTTAAATCTTTGCATTTAATACTTGGCAGATAGGGTTAGATTTTTCTCCGTTAAGTATCCCAGGTTTTTTTGGCAGGGGGAGGTATTCCTTCACCAATCCTCGTCCCCACACTGCAGCCCCAAGGTGCGATACAGCTGGCATGACTGCCAGTGACTCCCCTTTTCCAAAGATTTGTCTTTTTGGGTGTTTTTTTGACAAAGAAAGCCCAGAATAATAACAGCCACGAGGGGATACGTAACGGCATGGAAATTAAAAGAGGCTGACACTGCTCCTCGTTCGCAGCCTGTTAATCAGCTCTGAGTTTCCCCACTCCCCCCAGCACTGCTGCACATCACCCCCCTGCTCCAGAGCAGGCTGTCCCATGCAGGGCCTGTCCCTGGGGCTTTCCCCTTCAGCTGGGGCTCATGGGCACATCCAGAAGCTGAGAGCAGGAGTCCGCTCCGGCTCTGCCATCTCCTGCCTTGTCTCGCGAGGGTGGGTGCGAGCAGTGGTGCTCCATGCTGCTGGTCCCGTCTCCACGTGCAGCCCCGGACACAGGCTGCCAGCATCCCTAGATGAGAAATTTGAGGTGCTGTCTCTCCAAATCGTGGTGTGCAGGCACTTTGTGCTCCAGTGTTGTCACCTGCTGCCCCTGGCCCCACTGCCTCGCTCCTGCCCAATTGCAGAGCGTGCAGCAGAATCGTGCACGGGAGCAGGGACCAGGAGGGAGCAGGACAGGCTCCATCCCTCTGTAACATCCCAGCCATGGCACCCCCATGCCCCTGAGAGGGCAGCGGGCACCGGCTGAGCACCTGGTGCTGCAGGTGCAAATACCTGCACCCAGATTCCGGCTGAGGCTGTGAAGGGGAAGACGTGTCCCGGCCACGTCCCCGATGCCTTTGCCACCTGGCAGGGACCTGCCGTGATGCCGAGTGCTGCCCTTCCCCACAGCTCAGCCCTGCAGCAGCCCGCCTTTCCCTTATTTGTTTTTCTCCCCTTGAGAGCTATTCTTTCCCTCCCATATGCTGTAATAATTACAAGTGATAACTTAACAGCTGCTCTGCTATTCCAGGCTCGGCAGAGCTACGCGCCTCCGCCTTCCCTCCCTCCCACAGCTCCGGGTCAGCGTCTTGGCTCCAGAAATCAGGGATTCCTGCGATTTCTGCCACTCAGGAGGATCTGGACCTTTTTCCCCTCCATCGCCATCTGTCTCCCGCCCGCTCGCCCCAGCATCACCAAGGGGGATGGGACTGCAGCATCCATCTGTTACCATGGAGAAAGCTGAGCCAGCGACGGGACCCTGAGTTCCAGGTGAAGGCCAGTGGAGAGGGGGAGAAAGGGATTTTCTTGTATATTTGTTTTATTGTCATATGTTCAGCGTCATTCGTGGAGTCTGCTGCAGGTGACAGCCGCCACCCTTGCTCTCCACAGATGGCACCTCCTCAGCCCTCTCGCTGGACGAGGTGGCAGCCTTAGACCTGGTGTGGCAGCTGGTGGACCAAATCCACATCCCTTAGATGAATACAGCACCATCCTTCCTCCCATGCAACAGCGGCGGTGCAAAAGAGATTACCTTAAAAACAAGCTTCCAGCTGCTTCAGGAGCAGCCCAGCACTGCGGGCTGCAGCCCAGGGATGCATCTGGTGCAGGGGTGGAGAGCAGAGCAGGGCCGAGAGGACCAAAAGCGGCTCCTCAGCGCAGAGCAATGGGAGTTCCAAAACTGGACTTATGTAATTAACAGTTGCACCTTGTGCTGGTCTGGGCTGACCCCAGAGAGGCCTTTGCTGAAGAGAGAAGGGAAGGGCAAGGAGGCTGCCTGTGGTCTGGAGATCCTTTCCACTGTCCTGTGCTGCGTGCTGACACATGCACACACGGCCCCCAGCCCCCATGGCATGCTGTGCCACCCTCAGCACTGCACCATGCTGCACCCTGCCCTGCAGACTCACAGGGAGGGGAGAGCCCCCTGTGCAGCACCCCTGTGGTCCAGGGTAGCACCCAGCCCTCCTGCTTTGGGTGCGAAAGGGTTTTTTTTTCTCCCTTTACAAGAGATATTTGCCTACAGATTATCCAATTGCTGAAAGACCAGCATGAAAATACAGCATGATTAGGTGTTTCTGCCTGCTCCCCTCCCCGAAGGAAGCACTATGTCTCCAAGCATCCCAGTCTCTCCCCGGTCACTGGGGCTGCCAAGGCCAGGAGCATGTCTCCCGCACAGATGACGCTTCCCAGAAATGTGTCAAGACATGGTGATGGTAGCGAGATGTGTGAGTCTCTACTTTGTGTCAGCCCATCCAGCCCCGAAAAGGCTGCACTCTGCTTCCTGCCTGCTCCTACACGGTCACGTACCAGCTGCTCCCCATCTTCCAGAGGCAGTATTCCCAGCACCACTGCTTGCAGCAGGCTCAGGGCAGTGACGAAGCCCCACGGCAACCTGAGGCAAGTGTCTGCAGTGTGGCCAGCACCCAAATTAATTTTTGGCAAGCTGGGGTGCAATCAGGCTCTCTGTTCATCCTCCCTCCTAGGCGCTTAGCTTTACCGAGATAGAAAAATGCTGGGGATTAAAGACAGGATTTTATTTAAGGATGGGATTTTCCAGAGCCACCACAGTAGTCCTGACTTTTCTCACCCTGCACAAACACCTCATCTCTGCAGGGAGATGTGTACCACAGCGGGTGACATCTTCCCCTGCCACCGGCCGGCCTGTCCTTGCGGGCAGCAGATCCTGTGGGATGCCGGGGGTGGGTGTCTCTAAGGGACGGTGTGGATGCTCTTCCTCATGGCCCTCCCAAATGGGAATAAAAAGTGAGAGTGTACAAGGAGGAGGGTCTTCCCAGGAGTTTTGCTTCCCAGACTGGGAATGCTGCTGCGGGCACCAGCATGGTGGTGGGCAAGGTCAGGGTCTATGGCCAGGGATTTTGTGTGTGCAGAGGCTTTTCACGCAGCAGGGTGACCACAAGAATCGCATCCCTCTGCTTTTGGGTCGGCAGCTGCCGTGGTCTGCCTGGAATTACTCTCCACCCAGAGGGCATTTGAAAGAGGCAACGCGGTGCTTATCTGAGCCGGCTGGGATGCTTGGTAGCTCTGCAGGACCACCAAGCACAGGCTGCAGTGCCGGCGGCACTGGGACATGCTGGAGGACCGCGCACCGGGGGAAGCAACACGTGCCGTGCTTACACCTCCCACGCGGCTGTAGGCAGCCCTGGGAAGAGGCGGCTTGAAAAGCCGGTGCCATCTCATACAGGCAAGCTGGCAGCTCCATCTGGCTCTGCTTCAATGGAGCTCTGAGGAGCTGCTGGGGCGGCCAGTGGGGTCTGTGGGTGGTGTGCTGGGAGCGAGAGGAGCAGGAGGGATACACGTGCCCTGCACTGACAAGTTTCTCTTGGAGGGTGCCTAACCCTTCCTTAAAGCCCTGCCCCGTGAGAGGGATGGTGTGTTTAGGGCCCATTTACAGCGTGGTGCTGGTGCTCAGCTGGAAGGGAAGGTGTTGGAGGGGCTGCAGCTGACCTTGCGCAGTGACCCGGGAACACGCTGGGCTTTGTGCCCCAGAGCTTCGTCCTGCGAGTGCTCCGAGCTGCCGCAAGCATTTGCCATGCCTGGATGCAAAGTCTCTTCGCGGCTCTGCTCATTTTCACGGGTCTCGCACTTTGCTTTTCCTCTCCCAAAAGGTGGTGAAGTTTTTTTTCTTGAAACTAGTGATGTGATAGCAGAGTTCTCATCGAAACAGGGCAGCCTGAGTATTTGTTAGTGTAAAACCACGTGGGGTTGGCACCTTATCCCTCGCCTCTCTGAGCCCAGCCTAATTCACAGCGAAATTACAGTCCCTATCTCCATCCAAGCTTTGCAGCAGGGTAACTGCAGCCATTTGATTATTGGTTTCTTCATTTCAATCTCTTTGATCATGTGCCACAATTAATCTGATCTCTACGAGGCAGGATGAGTAGGAGTCAGAAGTGAAATTGTAATCGTCTGTGCCTTCGGGATGCAGGAATGGAATCATTTTGTAGTCTCATCTCCACGCTGGTAGCTCTAGGAAAAGCCTCCATTGCTTTAACAGCTAAAACGCTGTGCAAAGCTAAGAGACTCTGATATAAATGGAAATCCTCTCAGCCGGGTACCATCACTGCTCCTCGCTCACTCATTTTTGCGGGGTGCAGCATCTCCACGCTACAAATGGCCGTGAGCAATTCCCGCAAAACGGCTGGTGTCAGTGAGCTCCGGACATGGTAAGCTCCCTGCAGCCTTGCAGGTGTTTGCTGTCACCTGCCGGGTCACAACACCGGGGCAGCTAATCCCCAGCTTCGTTTCCTTGCCCGAGTCAAAGGAAGCATGAGGTTCTTGTGGGCTGGGAGGAAGGGGACCAAGTGGAAGGGGCATGGGGAGGTGACACCGTGCTGCCTGACTCCGGTTCTCCTGGCACTTTTTCCTTGCCAGATCCCCCCAGTGCAGCACCAGCACTGGTTTTTGCTCTCCTGACAGCTGGGGTAGATGTGTTTCCCCGTCTAGCCCAGACCTCCCCCCATTGCAGAGCGCTGATTTTTGTTCTGCCTGCACAAACCCAGGTCTCCATCGCAGCCCTTCCTGTACTGGAAACATCTCCTCAGCCCTCCCTTTCCCAGACAACAACGATCTCAATTCCTTTTCCGACCCCTCTCTGAACACTTTGCTGCTCCCCATCTGATTGCACAGCTCCCTGGGAGGGTTTCTTACCGCTCTTGGAAAACATTACCAGCACGGAGCAGAGGTAACCATGTGAGGGAACTGTTTTACACGGTTCAACTTGGCATGATTAACCCAAATCGTGGATTATGATCAAAAGCATCTTTTCTGTAGAAATTCTTCTTTATCCATCCTACATTTTCCAACTGATGATTATCCCATCTTCTTTGACTCATGTTGACTTATTTCTTGGGGGAGGGGGGAAGGGTTGTTCCAGATTCTTTCTCTGATTTCTCAAGACCATTTTGAATCGTAATCCCTTTCTCAGGTGTGCTGGCAATTCCTCCCCTCTGCTGTTACCTCCAAACTGAATACCTGAAGGGGTTAACAATTTTGGACCTTCTCTGTTTTGACCTGAGTAACCAGTAAATACACACCACATGCTCTTTGTATAGTGTTTTTCCTCTCTACAATCGCTCCCCAGACTTACCTATGAGAATGTTTTATCCATAACAATGCCTAAAGTCTTACTATCATCAAAATATGTTCTCTCCTGCTTTTTCCCTCTCTGCAAAACTGGTGGCTCCTCTGCAGGAGGTAGTTGGATGGGTTTGTGACAAGCTGACCCTCAACAAGTCCCGGTTGGTGATGGCACAGGATAGTTTAGACTTGCTCTGCTTACCAGAACGAAAGCAAGAACTGGGCGGAAGATGTGAGCAATGGGGGCTGCTCTCCATCCAATATTTCACTGTACGGTCTTGGTTGTGTTGGAGAGAAGCCCTGTGTGCCGTGACCGGTCTGACTGGCCTTGCTAATGGTGCATGATAACAAGGAAATCTGCTGTGGATTGCATCTCCCTGCAGTTTCCCATGCACTTCACTGCAACACCAGCACCTCCTTGCCAGGCAAAACGGATGCGTGATCTCAAAAATAAGCATATCCCAGGGGAAGAGTGAGGACGAGAGGCATTTCTCTGCTCAAGCAGTCATGGTGTGCTCACAGCGCTAGGACTGTGGGAAAGGTTTGGATGTGTTACCACTGTCCCCAGGTCCCCTGCACAGACCCTGAGGGTTTCCTGGCTGCCCAGGGAAACTCCCAGGTCTTTCTGTTCTGGTGTAATTATGACTGGCAACATAAAATCAGCCGAGAGCTGTATTGACAGTCTCATTTGGAATATAATGCACTAATGGTTGCTTCAGTTTAATTAAGGATTTTTTCAATGCATTATAAATTAACCTGAATTAATGTTTATTTCAAAAGAGTGTGTATACAAAAAGGCTTAATGCAGTTCCACTAATCCAAATTTGTGCTCTTAATTATTTTGTGTTATTTTCCAAGAGCGCACACGACATTTTTGTTGCTATAAATACCAGTCAGACAAGTGGCAGGTGTTTTGAAAGTCACAGAATCATAGAACAGTTTGGGTTGGAAGGCACCTTAAAGCCCATGTAGTTCCAACCCCCCTGCCATGGGCAGGGACACCTTCCACTAGACCAGGTTGCTCCAAGCCTCATCCAGCCTGGCCTTGGACACTCCCAGGGATGGGGCATCCACAGCTTCTCTGGGCAACCTGTCCCAGTGCCTCCCCACCCTCTCTGGGAAGAATTTCTTCCTGATATCTAATCTAAACCTCCCCTCTTTCAATTTAAACCCATTACCCTTTGCCCTGTCGCTACAGGCCCTTGTAACCCAGCTTCCTTCTAGTGAAATGTTTTTTGTCTTTTAAGGAAAGCAAAACCTCATATAAGCATATCTTTTAAGCATCTTGTACTGGTACTTCCTTCCAGGCAAGAATAAGCTATGCCGATGTAAAAGATGCTTCTTTAATTTTACAGGGAGTTATATATATATTTGTGCAGAAAAAGGCTGGGCAAATTATTCCACTTTAATTACTCCAATAGCTTTAAATTAATGGAGCTTCTGAATGCTGATAAGGTTTGAAGCAGTGGCCAGAAGGTGATGGCAGAAGTGTCTGTGGTGATTTATGATCTGTTTTTCCCTCCTGCCCCCTCTCCAAGGTGCTCGGTACTCTCTGACTGCACCCATAGTGTAGACAGCAGGAAGGGTTGAGGAACCTCATCTCATCCCAATTACACATTCAAGTGGGTTTAGCTTGGACAGCCATAATTCCCCTGAAATTCTCCCCCCTGCCCAGCTGGATCCCTTTAGGAAGCACCCCACAATCACTTTTCTGTGACCCGTGCGGCCTCTGGGTCACCGCTTCAGAAGGGGCGTAGTAATTGTATGCATTGCAAAAAAGACCTTTAAGGTACCATGTCTGCTTTACTGCCCTTAGCACAGCTGATGAGGGTGGGTGGGTTTGGGTGCAGGCCAGGGCAGTCCCCAGCCCCCTGCACAGCAGGACCCGGCGAAACCAAGCATTTTTAGTTTGAGTTGTGGTACCACCCAGGTGATCAAACAGAAACCACTGCTCCCCCGGGGACGTCACCGGCTCGGCACACACCGCCAGCGTGACGAGGGGAGCGGGGATGACCTTTGCTTTGGAGAAAAGACGCCAGAGCCCGGACCTCGGTTACGCTTCTGCAATACAAGGAAACACGAGGGTGGCTGAGTCAGGCTGTGAACAACCTGCCTGGCATCACCCAAGGGATCAGCTGCAGAGTCAGGCGCTGAAGCCTGCTTTTCTGCTCGCAGCTCAGGTGCTTGCAGACACTTGCAGGTGTGTAGGAGTGAGCTCATCCTGGGAAAGAGAGACCGGTGGACTTGAGATGGGAGAAGAGCCATGGCTTGCTGTTGCTCCCACGTTCTGCCAGCTCAGGGCAAAGCAGCGTCCAAGGCAAACCCGAAGCTGTTCCTCTGCGAGAAAGGGAACGAGAGTGGTAAGAAAGAACTGCCTGTTTAGAAACGTTTGCTGTAGGTAACCCCCCTGTCTCAGGGTCTCAGGCTTGAAAGGCAGAGAAAAAGGGCTTGTTGACCTTATGTTAACCTTCAGCTGTCAGCCCTTCAACTCCCTGGTCCTCACATGCTGCTGCTTAATCTGGGAGGAAAAAAAGTACAAAGCTTGCCCAGAGCCTGTGCCATCTCATTAACATTTGGCTTAAGTGAGATTTTTATCCTGCACTGCTGAGTGCAGCGGCTCCAGTTTAAATAACACTTTCCTCTTCTGTTGCCTTCCCAGGATGTCCCGACAGCGTTGGAGTTTATCAGGGCTTCTGCAGCGCCGTGCTTCGGGGCTGGGGTCCCTGAGGTGACCATCGGCTGGTGAAATGTGAGCCAGGCAGAGGCACTGGCATTTTTTGGCTTCACGAGAATTGGAAAAGACCTCCCTGTGAGGTCGCATGGTTCTTCCTTTGGCCAAGATGAGGAGGTTCCCAATAGACACAAGACACGGAGCAAGCACAGGTGGGGCTGGTGCCTGGCACCTCTTGTTGGGGTTGGTGATCCCACAAGGCCATAAAAGCCAGACCTCAGTGCCTGGCTTGCCATCACGCCCCTCATCACGTGCATCCAGAAGAAGGGAAGGTCAGAGGGATAGCCAAGGAAGGCACCACACAGAAGAGATGACGAGGAGCTCAGGGGCATCTTGAGCTTCATCCAGCCATCTCCTGCCCCAAAGCCTGTGCAGACTTCACTTCATTAAACATTAAAGCTCTGTGGTTGCCTGAGTTAGCAAATATTACATGTGGTTCAGCACACACAAAGTTGGCAGGAGGACCCACTGCCCCAGGGGTTGGCATGGGGCTGGCAAAGGTTTCCTCTTCCCAGCTGGGAGCCGTTGCTGGCGCGAGTGTGTTCCCATCTGACGACCGGGTCGGAGGAGGGAAGTGGGTGGATTTGTGCTGTCTAACATGAGCAGTGGGGTTTCAGCGGTGGAGAACCATGGCCACAGGCTGAATAGGGTTGCGTGAGCTTGGAGACGGAGCTTTAACTTGGTAAGAGATGGATGATCCTCTGTAGGCTTGATGGAATTCTTCAGTGGAGAGACCTCTGTTTCTGCTGAGCATAACGAGTCACCTTTTAGCAATGTCGGTTGAGGCTGCAGCTTGGTTTCTTTGACGCAGGCTGGTAGCTGAGGATGCACTACAGGGAGAAATCACTCACTGTCAGACTTTCCTGGTGATAAGCTGTAGGACAGATCCGATCCCAGGAGACCAAATGAGACGAGGCTGGGATCCACATGGCTGCTTAGCCATGAGTAAGGAGAAACTCCTGTACTAAATCAGACGAAGGGTCTGAATCGCTGAGTGTCCTAGGGAGCATTCAGAGAGCCAAGGAGGTCCCAAGAGCACGTTGCTAACAACCCCTCGATTCCCACCCCTCGTCATCTCCTCCAGGAGTGAGGTCCACCTGGAGAGAGTGTGGCCTGTATGTCCCCTCATCATTCTCTACTAACACAGATGAGGAGCACAGCTCCACATCCTGCCTAAACAGCATGTGTCTGTATTTATTAATCCAGATGTCCCCACCAACTTGTCCAGTCTCGTCACGAACACCTGCAAATGCTCACAGCTGACAGCATCCTTGAGCAAGGCGGTCCCCAGGTCTGACCCCCACCGCACGAGGACCTACGTGCCTTGAAATCATCCCCGGTTTTTGCACTGGGAAGAGGCAGCAAGGCCAATCCCTGTCAGCCCTCTCTAGGCCATGCATGATTTTGTAGCCATCTGCCATAACCTCTTCAGCCATGTCTTTGCCAGACAGAGGAGTCCAGGCACAAGTCCTTGCTTGCAGGGAAGCTCCTCCAGACCTTTGATCCTCCTTCATCCCTTTCTCCATGTTGCCCTATCATATGCTGGTTTTGAGGCTGCAAAGAGGTGCTTTTTGGGGCACAGGTCAGTGGGGTGGCTTGGCAAGCATGCCTGCCCCACAGCTCTCGCTCTCTCCAGATGCTGCTGTTTCTTGGCCGCAGGCTGTGCCAGCTCCTGTGATCCCGTTTGCTTAAGTAATTGGCACTGCATACCATGCATAACCAGCTTGTTATTATTCTTTTAATCCATGCCTCTTTCTCCTCTGAAGAGTAGAAGTGATGTCTGGCTGGTTTTATGAGTGTTGGGCTGTCTCCTGAGTGCGTAGCCATCCCCCCAGTGTTAAATCTGCTTGGGTTCCCTGCAGAGACCCCGTGGTGTGTGAGGGACTATAGGCGAGAGCCTGGTGTTGCCCAAGAGATAAAGGGAACAGATTTAGTGCCGTACCAGCTCCTTCCCTCTGCTTTTATCCTAGGTAAAACATATTTACAAGACAACATAGAAAAGCAAAGCAAGCACACCAACCTCACTGCAGTCAGTTCTTTCCTGGCTTATTTCATGCCAGTCAGTGATGGACTCAAACTGGAACATCAAACTTCTTTGAAGGCATTCAGCGTATTACAAAAACAAGAACCAGCCGCACAGTTTGGGTCCTGAGATGAACTTTGGTGCAGGTGAGGCTGTGATGTGAATTTGTCTTGAGGAACAGTAACTATTCTTTTTTAATGTTTTTTTTGTCTACATTTTTTCCTTCCTCTTGGCCCCACCACAAATCTGCTCTCACCACTCAGCTCTAATCTTTTCTTTGGCAGCTAAAACTATTATCTTTATTGTTGCAGGGCTTGGCTTCTTCCTATTAGATCTCCTAATTGGATTTTTACTCTCCAATCCATTTAGCCTCTTCTATGTGTTCAGTAAAACCCTGTAACCCTTTGGTACCCCTCTGCCTCACTAACCGGTTCCCCTTGAGGGTGCTCCTCTCCCCATGCTGCTCTGATTTATCTCCTCTCCCTGTTTTGCATGGGTACAGCTTTTCCTAAGCAACGGCTGTCACCTCCAGTCTCGCTGTCTGCAGACGTGCTTCA
>NW_010227600.1:295-4831 GCF_000690775.1 Eurypyga helias | reverse complement strand
ATCACCATCTCTGTCCCTCTTCACAGGCTGCAAAATCTTGGGTTTTAACCAAGAATAAGCAAAACAACCTACATCATCCTTTCAAAGGAGGTCTGAGGTCACTGTAGGGCCAAAATCATCCAGAAATGGTGACATTTTAGCTGTGGCTAGTAAAAGGTTGCTGCTTCATCCAGATTCTCCTCCCACCTCTTCCCGTATTTCTGGCTGTGCCTTCCGAGTATTAGAAGCCACAAGAGAGGTGACACAGCAGTGGGGCTGTGTCCGCTTCTGGCTCTGCCATGGGTTTCTGGGCTGACTGTGAGCAGGTTGCTCAACCCTTCCACTCCTCCATGTCACCTTTGGAAAATGCAGATCATGAAATGGGCTTTTTTCCACCTCCCATCCATCTTGCCCCTTTGGCTTGCACTCTCTAGGGTCAGGGTCTTGCTTATGCAGCGCCTTGCGTAACAGGATTAAGGTCTTCACTGGAGTCTTCGAGCACACAAAGAATGATCCACTTGCATTTCAGGTGCCTCCTGTACAGCTGCAGTAGTCTCTGTCCTCCTCTGTCCTCCCCATGAGTAAATCAGTGAAAACCCAGGGAAAACATGCTGCAGTTTATCCAGCCAGCGGGCGTGCTGGAAGCTGGATGAGCATGCGTGAGATGATGTGGTCTGGCATGGAAAGGACTTGAGTACCCCATATCCAGAGAAAGGGCTGCTGGGTTTCATAGCCCGAGCCATGCAGCTCATCTCACCGGAGGAGGATGGAGCTGAGATGGCAGCATCGTGCCACTGGTCTGCTTTTTCTGTCAGCGCAGCGCTGTGATTTTCAAGCAGCCGGGATCTTTGCTTGTAATGTGTCTTTATTAAAAAACTCGGGGCACAGTGGAGCAAGCTCTGCTCCACGTCAGTCAAGCCCAGTGGTGGCAGAGATGGTGCAATAAGACCTCCTCTTCGCAAAATACTGAAATGTAGGTACAAAGGGAAGAAAAAAGGGGAGAAGGGGTACCAACATCCCTACCACCTGGCTGCTTAACCCAGGTCCAGGTGCCTGGCTCTTGACAGGTCTTGCTGGACTTGGTGCCTCTCCTCCTTTCATGCTTTTTTCCAGCCTTTTTACCACCTCGGTGCCTTTGTGTTTGTAATGCTGGAGCACGTTGCCATGGCTAAAGCTGTTATTCACAGCAGGATTTGCATCTTACCTGTGAGAAAGATAGATCTGGAGATGTGCATGAATATGTGTGCTTACCCTCATTCCAGTTCCCACTGGGCATGTGGAAAAACAAATCTGATGGGGAAGGGAAACCCTGAGGGGGGAATGGGGAGAAAGGGAGAGTGCTGCCTTGGAGGAGTTTGTCCGAGGAAGACATAAGCTGAGCCAAAAGTATGGGAAAGAAGAGATGATCACCTGAGAGCAGGTGATGTGGGGAGGGCAGAGATGGGCACAGGATTCTTGGGGGTACTATTGGACTGAGAAGATATACAACTTCAAGCCGAGTCTATTCTGAAGAGGCAGTGTCCGTGTGGAAAAGTGAGGGGTCACAGTTCCCTCCCTGTACACCATTCCTGGACTGGCAGTGCCAACGCCACCTTCATCCTCACTCCTGGCATTTTTCTGGGCTCTGGTCGCTGTGAGTGCTAAGGGATGTGCAGGTTTTCTTTCTTCTTCTTTTAGATGTGCTTATCAAATATATATATTCTTAATTTTACTTTATTCTTCTCATAATTATTTGAGGTATGGGGGAGATGGAGAATCGGGTCTTTGGCACCTTCCTATAGGGTATTCTTGAACAGAGAAAAGTGATAGGAAAAACTTTGGCTTTTAGACTTTTAAGGTTTTTGGCTTTGGTGGATTGAGCCGAGATCATTTTATTGTTGTTACGTAGAGATTGATTCAGAATAATGGATCTGCAAGGAAAGATGGACCCAGTTCCTGAGTTTTGTGGCTAATGTTATTACACAAGTTTGAATTGATGGGACAGTTCTGAATTGCTTCACCCCAACATGCATTGAATGAAGAATGGAATCAATAACTGCTCGGCCTTCTTCCAGCCCTTCCAGAAACAGCTGATTTATTCCTCTCCTTCCACCAGCCTGCCAGGTCTGGTGGTGGCTAGCTGGGGATGTTGGGCAGCTCCCAAAGGAATAACGGCTTGCAGGGAAATCACACTGCGCTGCTGCATCCAGAGATGGTCGCCCCGTCGTGCCACCGCATCAGTGTGTGTGATGTTGGGTGGCTGTGGATGGGGCATCTGCACCAAGAACGGGTGAAGCAGATCTTGCTTGGAAAAGCAAAAAGGGACAAAACTGAGACCCTGGATCCTTGACTATGCCTGGTTATACCTGGCTCCTGCCTTTGTGGAGGAGGGAAATGACACCTCCGAGGGCTGAGTCAGCCACCTAAGAGAGAAATAGCTCTCAGGTGTGTTTTTTCCATTGACTGAAAATCTCCCCAGGAGACTGGGACTCTTAGCTGCCTACGTTAAAACCTGAGATAAGAGTTGGTGAGTCAGGGGACTGGGAGTTTACTCCTGGCCCTGGTAGGGGTAGATGGGTAGAGGATAAAAGGGAACACTTCTAAATATGCAAGAAGTGCAGAAATGGCTCTTTCTCCACCAGAGAAATGCTGGTAAACCCCAGCTCCATGTTTCTGACAGGGCTGGGGGTATTTCTCACCCCCCAAGCCCCACTGCTGCCCAGGGCTTCCCGTTTGCCTTTTGAATGGGTGCAACACTGCAGCTCGCTGCCGTGTGTTGCTGCGCTACGGCGATGCCCAGCCAGCTCTTACCGCTTTGCGATTTTTCACAGCCCTCATAATCTGCTGTTTAATGCTCTAACAGCGCTGGTGGGGATGTCTGTTATCCACCTGGCTCCATGCCGATACGCACCTGCTCTCCAGCCATGTTGTGCATTCCCTTTGGGAAGACTCCTGGGAATGTTTTCACCCTCCTGTGCTGTGTGCAGCGGTGGGGCTGCAGCCCCACCTGACAGCTGCCACCCTCCTCAAGCTTTGTAATTGGGATGATGAGTGCTAATGAGGGGGTGAAATCCACCCCACCGCTTTCTGTCACTGTCGTTCCTCTTCTCTTCCTGCACAGAGTCAGTGGAGAAGTCTGGTGTCTGAGCCCAATGAGGGACACGTGTAACGTCCAGCACTGCTGGAGGCTGAGCAGAGCAACCTACAGCCTCCCTGTGCGTTCGTCGACTCCACAAGGCACCACAAATTAACTGTAGGTATGTTCTGAAAATGGATGGGTTGAAATCCTTTACAGCCTTGCACGGGCCATCTTCTGTAGAAACAGTGTCCTTAATTCAATTATACTGCATTCATTAAGTGCTCTGTTGAGCCCGAAGGCGAGGAGGGCAGTCTGAGTGCCTGGTGCTGTACTGGCAACACGAGGGTTCACTGGGAGAAGGCTGCTGCAGCTCATTGGCATCTGCTCACGGAGCAGGGCAGGGTGAGGAGCCAGCCTGGGCTTGTTAACTGTTGCCGGCACCCGGTGGCAAGCAAACCTGCCTGCGTGCTGGCCACGGGAGCGGATTACACCTTAGCAGCATAGCTCACGGAGTGCAATGGGAGTTTGGGAGGTGGGATGATGCAGTGGTATGGTCTGCCCGGGTCGGGCACAGCACCACAAGTAGCTGATCCAACGGTTCCTTCCTCCAGCATGCTCAGACCACCTTCAGGTCGTCTTCTCCCGGGAGCTGGCAAAACCTCAGTGATCTGCTGGGAAGAATAAACGACCGGCAGCAGGGTCAGCAGCAGAAGGCAGGTATGCGTATCCCAGAGGCTCAGCACCTGCTCTGGGTGTGGAGAATGTTATCCTGTGGCTTCATCCCACGAGGAGGAAGGAGATCCACTAAGATGCCTGGGTTGGAGGATGTAAGAGGCTTGAGGGGAGGAGCTCTGCCAGGCACTGGGGTCCCTGTTGTCATCCCTGTTGTCTATCCCCCTACCACCACCATCACCGAGGTGATGCGGAGTTCTCTCCGCTATCTACCGAGGGGTATCCTACCCCAGCTTGGGAAGGAGCCCCATCCATCTAACCCTCCCCAGCAGTGGGCAATCAACGTGCACCAGTTCCCACTGGCACCCAAGGAGCAAAGACCGTGGCTGCTCCTTTCCCTCACGTTGTGCACCCTTGGCAGCTGCTGCACGTGTTTGCGCAGGGAAGCCAGCACTGAGGACGGTCTGTCTGCATCACACACCTGAGTCCCCTCTTCTCAGGGCTTCAGTTTCTCCAGAAAACATCTTGCAGGGTCTGGCTGAGAGAAAAAACCACCCTTTCGACTGCATCCGAGCCAGAGAGCGTCCCTAAAGCTGCAAGTCTAGTGCAAGTCCCTAAAGCCGCAAGAGCAACCTGGTCTAGTGGAAGGTGTCCCTGCCCATGGCAGGGGGGTTGGAACTAGATGGACTTTAAGGTCCCTTCCAACCCAAACCAGTCTGTGATTCTATGATTCTATAAGTCTGTGGGTCCACGCCACGATGCCTGGGGAAGGTGGAGGCGGCCGCAGTGGGGGCAGGGGGAGCACCCGGCCAGTGCCGGGGAAGCCC
>NW_010227600.1:0-256 GCF_000690775.1 Eurypyga helias | reverse complement strand
GAGGTGACCACTGGTGTCCGGGCTGGAGCCCAGCGGTGTGGAGAGAGGGGACACGCGGGGGTTTTGAACTCGATTTTGGCAATTGGAGGAAAAAGTTGTTCTCCCTTCCCTTCCCCGCGGCTCTTTTGTTCCTGCAGCCGGACGGAAGAGGCTTCCAGCGGGGGCGGGGGTGAGGGCAGAGCCCACCCGCGCACAGGCATCTCCCCGCGGGCTGTGACCGCGCTCACGCGTTGCGGCTCGCACCAGCCCCGGGGGG
>NW_010227599.1:0-3989 GCF_000690775.1 Eurypyga helias | reverse complement strand
AGAGGCTGTTCTAAACGCTTTCAGTGTCGCGAGGGCTTTGAAACCAGACCGCGGGTTTTCTGTGCCACGCTCTAACCACTAAATCGCGTTAAAGAGCCGCGAAGGACCCGCCTCGCAAGAAGACAAGGCCGACTGTAGCTCGGGGCTCGCTCGCCCTTCCGGAGCGGACCGGGCTCTTCTTTCCGGATCCCCGTCGGCGAGGATAGTCGCCCTGAGCCGGCTGATGCTGCTGTGCGGCACTTTCCATCTCGGGGATGGGGAAGCTGGAAGTGTCCTCTGTCACGGCAGCGATTCTGACGGAGCTGCTGCTTTTCTCCCTCTCGCCGATTCTCCATTTCTTGTCGCCAAATGTAACTGAAGTCATGTTTCGAGTTCCGAGCGGGTCGACCCTTTACAGGGATGGTCCCTGGAAAGCCTATCCGTCTCTCCACTGTCTAAAGAAGGACAGGAGACGAACCTTTTGCCTGGCCGGCTCTAAGAGTTTGCCACTGGGCTGTAGATTCTTCCCTAAGAACTCAGCGTTCCCTCCATGAGCTCTGATGGATGAAATGGACTTGGGGTGTAGAAACTCGCGGTTATCTTTTGCAACAGTCTAACTAGGCTTTCACCCCTCCCTATCAAATGGAGGAGGCTCCGGGTAACGCCGAGGCACTTGGTCATCTGCGAGGGTGTAAAGGTGAGTAGCTTTTGCTGATTTTTCTGTACAGATGCTTTCTTGGTGTGGATAACCACTCCTCACGTCTTGCTGCTTAGTCAGTAGCACAGGGCATACTCTGAGGCTGGCCAAAGCTGAAGTGGCTAAAGTAAGCTTTCCACCAACTCGGGTGCTTTTTGCAGGATCATCGCTGCTTTTTCTTATGACTTTTGTGGCTTCTCATTATAGATAACAGGTGGTATAAAAGGCACCTTAGTTGTACCTCTGTGATAGCAGTGCAATGCTATGATGCTTAAGCATTTGCCAACGCTACCCACTACCCTGCTGCTTCTCAGGTAGTAGGTGGATTTCCTCAGAATGTGAGAATGTCACATGGGCTGGATTTGAGTAAGCAGAAAGCAACTTGTCCAACGTGTAGGTTGTCCGGAATTCCTTAACTGTTTCTTTGCGTACAGAAACACCTTTATGTCGATCTAAGCTCGGATCTTTGGTATTGTGGGATCATTTGTTCCAGTTGCTGCTTAGTGGATATAGAAACGAGGCAGAAAAGTGTTCAGACCACAGGAAAAATGGCACCATGTCCTCTCCTTGACGTCAGTGCTTGTCATCTCATTCACAGCTGTTTTACTGATTTAAAACATTTTCTAGCAAGCTTAACTTAGACTCTAGCATGGCTCTAAGATATTTGAAAATAGAATGGTGCTTTTTTTTTGCTGACATCACCCTTATACTTTCATCCCTATGAACATGGCATGAAATAGTCCTTCAGAGAAGATCTACTTATTCCAGGTAAGTGGATTAATTGAGCAAGCAGATACGTAGGGAAAACAATACCAAACCTATCCTGCTAAACACCTCTTGTCCTGGACTTCCATGGAGAAATTTTGATGGATTTGTGGGTAAAAGATCTGTCCCGACATCTCTTCATATCCACGAGTCAAGCCAGCGATCTCTACCCAAACGAATTAAACCAAATTGCCAGAAAACTCCGGGAAACTGAGGTCAGGAACGTGGCTCCACATTAACTCGGCAAAAATCGTGCCTTGTAGAACCTTACTCGTCGGTCCTCTGATATCACAAAAGATCAATTCTGTCACCTGCACCTGGAAAAAGTTAACAAATGCTGTTCTACTTGATAGGACAGTTTAGCCTCTGTCTGTTTACCTGTGGTCTATGGTAATCACAGTGGGTGACTGCGGAAAATACGTGTGTATACCTAAACAATGGAAGAGAGTTACAAAACTTGTGTGGGTATTATGATTGCGATAGCGATGTGCTAATGGGCTTCAGAAGTCGGCGGCCCCAGCAGCAACAGCCAGAGGTCCCTTTTGCTGTTTCCCATGGGCTGCTCCACTGAAGAGCAGCGCTGGAGGGAAAGACTACTCTTCATCTTCAAAGGCTGAACTTCCACAAATATTTAGGATATGAAACGTGGTCTAACTGAAAGCCTTTTTTTTTGGAGATAAAACCCCGTCAGTTGTCAGGATAAGGAAATGCAGTTACAAAGACGCAGTAGGAAGAAGAAATCATGATGATTTGTGTGGTCATTGATGCCTTTTGCATACAAAAATGCTATTAGTGGTGGATCTGGAATGAAGGCATTATTGCTGTCTAGGGAAAGCCTGACTACCTTCAGCGTCGGATTGCCATATGAACCGGCCGCCCTGTGGGGATCAGCCAGGCAAGAACACAAAAAGCTCAGTAAGCACAATCGTGTTCAATAGTCTTTGAACCTGTGGTCAGTGGACTTGAGCTGCTGAGGTGACGGCAGAAGTTGCCCTCATCCTTCCTTCTGTTGCGGGAGGTGCGGTGTGCCGTGAGGCCGTGGGGCAGACGAGATGGTGGATGCAGACGAGAGCTGCGTGGGCAGGCGGCGGATGTTTTGCCCTGAAGCTTCAGATAGTGGTCGGAAATCCTCCCGCAGCCGGCTCTGCTGGGGCGCGGGAGCGGAGGGCGATAACATTTACTCCCGTGTCCTGCGGAACAGGCGAGCACGGATAGAGAGCACAGGCAGGGATGAATTTTTCCTCTGCCTCAATAAAGGAAGGATCTCGCCCAGGACACGTGTCCTCTTCTCCTCCATCCCAAGGCACTGGAGTCACCAGGCGTGTCGACCGCGTCTCCTCACCTGTGCCCTCCTGCGTCCCCACCGTCTCTGAGTAGAGGGAAATGCGATCTGTCCTGCGTTTCTCAAAGTCTACTCTCCTCCTGCGTCCCCTTTCCACTCAGCGTTTTATATCAGGGTGGTCACAGTGGCTGCGCTGTCAGAAGATCTGAAGGGCAACAGGGAGTATCTCCTGTGAAGGAGTTACCACCCAACTGTTTGACCCTCCTGTTCCTTCAGACGGATGCTGGGTGGAAACCTAGCGACCAAGAGGAGGGGACCTAATTTCCGGTTTTGCTTTTCCTCCTACCCTCGCTCCTTGCGTGACTTGCCCACAGGACCAGCCCTCATGCCACTGGCATTTTGGTTACAAAACACTTCTAGATATACTTTGTTGCAAGAAGTGTATAGAACTGCACGTGGAACGCGCATGTTTTCGGAAACCCTTCATTTAAAGCTCAGGGTTTCTAATAGAGGAGCCCCAGTCAGGGTCATCTTAGGACCTGCCCCATTAATTGAAAAACATTTTCAACATAATTTCTGGGAAGAGAATTTCGCTAAGAAAACAAGTGTGAAAGATTACTTTTCGGACACTGCACCGGGGGACAGGGGGCTACGAATCAAGATGAGTGAAGGTGAGAATACAATAAGCACTAGTCCAGAAGAAAATGAAGTGACTCCGAGAAGAATTGCAGAGTGACAGAAGGGAAGTCCTCGAAGAAGGTGGGGAGAATTACGTGAACTTCTCCTAAACCAAGACAATGAAAATGATAAGTATTCGGTAACAAAGTGAAAAAGAAATGAAGTTCACGGACTGAAAGACGAAGATGAAGCAAACCAGCGCGATACAGTGGAGGCAATTCGTGGAGAGCGCCACATGATGCCGCTCTGACCTAATAAACGCATGAGAAAAGCCGGGTACGGGCGGGGAAACACCTTCCGGACCACAGACAAAAGGAACGCAGAGGAGGAAAAGAGCAGCAGAGAGGAGGATGTGCAGCTTCTGAGAAAGGATCGCTATTCAACGCACCGCTAAAACCGTTTAGATACGAAGATCAGTACCAACACGGTTGCGGAGAAAAAGGACTCGGTGACTGCGATGGGGATTTGTGGACGACTGCGGCAAAGCTGGGGGCCCGTGGTGCGGGTGCTGGTGCTGCAGGCGGCCTGGGCGCTGGGCAGCGGGCCGGTGCGCTACTCGGTGCCGGAGGAAGCCGAGGCCGGGACGGT
>NW_010227598.1:13391-23746 GCF_000690775.1 Eurypyga helias | reverse complement strand
TGCTCTCAATCCACTCTCAACCCAGACTCAAATTTCCTGACAGAGGCGAGTTTTAAACGATGGCTTTCCAGCGGGGTTTGGGTTGTGTAAGACTGCTATGCTGTGGGTTTTTGAAGATGCTGCACTTTGAGAAGGTCATAATTGGCTACAACTTGTACATCCGTGTGGCTGGTGTGTCAGCAACACATATCATGATGTTGCACATTGGTTGCACATTGCTGACTGAGCAGAAAAAATAAAGGCAGTTGGACAGAGCTGGTGGCAAATCAGTCGGAACCATTCTATGATTCTATGATTCTATGACTGCGCACAAGAGCCAAATGTGGTGGAACAGGGTTGTCCGGCAGCAGTCAGGTTCCTGCCCCCGTCTAACAGGCAGTGCTGCTTTCAGCCGGGTGAGGACTTTTTTGCAATGAAGTACACACTTCACTGCCTGTGGCTCAGGCAGATTTGTTATTTGGAAGTGCAATGGCATCAATGTTCAGTACTAGTTCTCCACCACTGTAGCTGGCGAGGGAGGTTTTTTTTTATTCCATGTCAGAAAATGTAGCACCTTCAGAACTTTTAGGAATACTGGTTAAGATCTGTGACATCTTGACAGAGAAGGTCAGAAAACTCTGATTACGTTAGTAAATATCAAATACATTTCAATCTTGCTAAATTTATTGTGAAACAAAGTTAAGCTTTGAGGGAAGAACACCTTTGTTCCAAAAGGAAAATATTGATATAGATTGAAAATTAACACAGAGATTGCCAAACTCTTTAAAAGTCTTTTGTTTTAAGACAAAATAGAAATGCCTTATAATGAAGCATTTTGAAGACTTTTTGCATTTGCAGTGGGTAAAAAACTGGGAATGACATTGTGTCACAGTTTTCAAACTGAAGAAATATCTTTGGATTAATAGTCTAATACATTATGATTGAGATTATATTAAGGCATATTTTCAGTATTTTATCTGTACTGGTGATCTTATCACAGGTTGTAAAGAGGGAAACATCTTACAGGAATAAAAGAGTGTATAGTGATTATTTTGTATCATTAAATAACAGTACTAAGAAATTGCTATATTTGGCTACAAGTCCCGATTTATAAGACCCAGTTCAGCATCTATTTTTTCAATTCCTTAGGAGTTTAACTTGTAATAACATGTGAACAAGTACACATTTATACTGACGTTTCACAGAAATGAGAAAGGTAGATTCCTGATGTGTTGTTCTACTACCTTAATATAAAAATATCCTTACTTAGGCAAAACTCTAATTGTTCATATTTCTTGTGATTTCTAACTAGTCATACCATCAGAGTGGCTCTTGTTGTCTCAGATGCTCACTTCCAAGGGCTAGATCTTACAAACACTCATTGCATATAAGTAGTCAAGTGGGTACTGCACTTACTCCCAGGAATAGTCCAATTAAGTCAAAGTGCACATTGAATCAAATCCAAAAGCCATTAAATCAATTGAAGTGTTCCCATTCACTTCAATGGAAGCTGGAGCCAAGCTATCATGACTGCAACTCTCCAAAAGTACGACCATATATTTCAAACACACCTACTTAAATTCAATTAAGAGTAGAATAAATCTCCCAACGTTTTACAAGACATTAAAATATTTCTTCATATATGAGTAAGAAAGAAAATGTGATGACACTCTGTACCTTAGAAAATAATTGAATGCTATATTGTAAGGTCTAATATTGAAAGCAAACAAACAAACTTGTAACAAACATGGTGATAGAGGCAGAGAGATCAAGAACTGATTTTTTTTTTTCTGAGAATCAGAATTTTTGTCACTGACATCTTACTTATTTGCCTTGTTGAATCATAAACCAACAATGGGAATTCTTTATCTTAAAAGTCTCAAAGGAATTTGCCTAAATTCGTCGTAAGAAATGTTAATTACTTTTGCAGTCTCAAGTTCAACATAGTATGTATGAGTTGAGTTATTCCTAAATTCTGGATGTTGTACATTCCTAGAAACTACTTTCATATCCTTTTCTAAGGATTTTTTTTATACTGAGCTACAGCATGTGAATGGAAAAGGATTAAGGATGGAATTATAGTTATCTGTAGGTGCACGGTTCAAAGTTTTCACAGTAAGATCAATGGGAATGCCTTTAAGGTTCATTCTTAGTAACCCATGACCTACTAAATGAGATCTCTAAACGTTATTGAAAAGATACATTAAAAAAAAAAGAAATTGCCATTGTGGGTTGCTAGACCACCTGCTGGATATTTTGTCAGTTCTTGCTGAAATACAGAACTCAGATGTTCCTTCAAAATAATTCCTCTGAAAAAGCAAGCAAAACAACTTTCATTCTCTTCTATCCCTTAATAATTTAGGCTACAGTCTACCCTGTGTGACTGCTTTTCTCCCATTACAGCCAGAAAGGACTTAAACTGTTTTTCTGGATCAATCTACTTCTGGAAATTAACTCTCAGTGAAGAGTTACTCCATTATGGATCATAAGTGACATCTGAAGGAACCACCTCCATGAGGTACAATATATAATTAGCTGCGATAAAATTAATGGGGCCATGGAACTAAATTTTTCAGTCTTTTTACTAGAACACGTAGTCATGTATTTCAGGACAGATGAGTAACTTTTCTGACATGCACTTGAATTTAACAGCTTCATTTAATCTATTTATTTCAGAGATGAGTGGGATCAGTTTGACAAAGTGCAGGTATGGTGCTGTCAGCAGTGTCGCAAAGTCATTCTAATTATAAGGACTCACACTGTGAGCTCCACAAATTGTTCAGCAAAACATTTATCAGTGAAGTGCTGCAGTTCAAAAGGTATGGAAGGGAAGAGATTTTGCCAGCTGTTTCAAGCCAGCACTGTGCAGTTTTTGAGTAGGAGCACATGCCTCCAAATGCAGCATTGGTGACAACTGGTGAGCATACCGTTGACTTGAACACTGGTCTTGCAGTTACATTGTGCCCGCTGAGTATCACATACTTCAGGCGAGTAATTTATGCTATGAGGTTCAG
This sequence comes from Eurypyga helias, assembly GCF_000690775.1. Taxonomy (NCBI): domain Eukaryota; kingdom Metazoa; phylum Chordata; class Aves; order Eurypygiformes; family Eurypygidae; genus Eurypyga; species Eurypyga helias. Next base: position 20,753 of record NW_010227598.1, on the reverse strand, counting down.
ACTCTCCTTCTCTTTTCAAAGTACCCAGCAGTTGTTTATCATGTTTATCATGTCTATCAATATTTAAAATTATTTACTGAAAAATATTTTTAGATGGATCTTGGTTTGCAAACTGCTCATCTCTTCTCAGGATTTGTACTCCCAAATTTAAGTTGCTAGTTCAACTTGGTCAGATGTATAGCTGACAAATAAACAGTGAATTAACAGGTTATTTTAAAGGAGGATCTAGCTTTCTTGTGTAGTCCAGTCTAATTTGAACAAAACATCATACAGCATAATTGAGGCTGTACACCTAGAAAACAGAAATGGAAGTCACTTTTCCAGACAGATTTAACAAAAGAAAATTGATTTAATAGCTTGTACTATGACTTTGTTTTGAACGTTATAGTAAAGGAGCTCAAAAAGCTACATGTGAACAGGAGACTGATAAATGAAAGAGGTGGGGCCCACTCTTGTCCAGTTCTGATACACCTGGTGCCCATATAGTCTAGAACTTCTCTTTAAATGAGATTCAAATGTTATGAAGTTTCTCCTGAACAATTTATTTTCTTGAAACACCGCTCTTAATTTAGTTATACTTAGTCAATGCCTCTAGCAAAATGAACACCACCAATATATGGAAAACTTTAAAAAAAATTTTTTTGAAACCGTAACAAAGGTGGCATTCCATCCTCATAAAGTTTAACAATAAAATGACACTGAGAATATTAGCTTTAAGGAAAATATCAGCCAGAACGCTTACAGTATAACAACTTATGAACAGGTGAAACAGCCTTCAACTACCACTTGTCTGGCCATCTATACTGCGTTCTTATCCTTAATTGATGTAATAATGGGAAAGTATGTAAAGAGGAATATTAAAGTAGTTTGTAATATGAGTATCCACATCCTTCAATATCATTATGTAACTCCCAAGCTACAAATAATAAATATTTTATTTAATTGTGCTGAGTGTCTGTTACTAAGGATGACCTTGTACTGGTACAAACTAAAAAAACAGGATTAGGTGAGATTGTAATATGTGAACTGTAGAAATGGTTAATATGAACAGTGTGAATACATGCAGATCGCAAACATTCAAGGCATTGAAATATTTCCTGAATAAAAATGAAAGTCAGTTTATTTGACACTAAATGTTCCTTTGTTTATAGCAAATGGAGAAAATGTGTATGACAGATTTAATTCAAGAAGTCCAAACAAAATCCAGTATTGAAATTCCAGGTCAAAATCACCATTTCCATCCATTATTCTAAACCTTCTAACAAACTCTACAGTGGGCTTATTCCAAACGCTGGATTTGCATTTAAATTTTGGAGAACATAAGAACTAAAGATCAAAGGTTGTTCCTATGGTTTTCCTTCTCTCTTCTTACCCCTCTTCTAAACAGAGGCCCAATTTCAACATTCCCTATTGCAAATGGAGCACTGGGATGGCAAAATAATTCTTAACCTAGCGAAAAGGACCTGTTTCCCCCCTGTGCATCTCCATTTATACTCCTCCTGTTTCTGCTCAGCAGCAGCTATAATACTAGCATTACGTCTTTTAAGTATTCCTGGCCATTTCTGCACAGCTGCAGAACTGACAATGGTCAAAACCGGTGTATAACATTTCTAAAAGAGAGCACCATTGCTGGAAATTGCATGGTTATCTGAGGAAAGAGGAGGGGAAAAACCAAACTTCTCTTCAAAAATTCTGTCATTTAAAAGAAAAAAGAAAGCCTCTGCTAGATGAATGGCAGAGGGATAGCCTCAAGACTGGCTTTTTTTCTGAATTAACCTACCCTTTTCACTTCCTATTATGCACAGGCAAGAGGCAGAAGTGATAATTAGAAAACATATGAGAACATTGTGTATACATTAAAAAATTAGACTTATCAGAGAGTGGGTTTGGAACACTAAGAACATTCTTTTTCCCAACTGGTGTAGTTATTTTCTTGGTAACAGGTATTTTTTCTTCTTGCCGGGAATCTTGCTCTTCATTCTGGAATGTGCAACACTTCTATTTATAATACCAAATACCTTACTACTTCCTCATCTCATTTTAATTCCTCATTTCAAGGACCCTTAACTGAGCTGTAGGTTCTGCATTTGTTCTCCTTATAGGAAATTTATATATATTTTTTTCCCAGCTCAATTAACAGGCTAAGAGAAAAGACAGCAGAGGGTAGATGGTTGTCCTATTGCAGACAAATTTTATGAAACACTATAGCACTGTTCACTGTTATATATTTTCCCCTTGTTAAACTTTTAAAAAGTATATTGCAATTTGAAAAGGCTAGACCAGTCTGGACAAGCAAAAGACATTACAGCTTAAAGTGATATTTACACCTTGCTTCCTCTAGGCAAATTTACTGTTCCTGAGTGTCAATTTGATAGCAGAGAAAGATGAAATCTTGTATTTGTCTAGACTACACCTACAGACAGTGACAGGGCTGGCTTTAACATCCCAAATCATATCATAGAATCACAGAATTGTTCAAGTTGGAAGAGACCTTAAAGATCATCTAGTTCCAACCCCCCTGCCATGTGCAGGGACACCTTCCACTAGACTAGGTTGCTCAAAGCCTAGTCTGGCCTGTCCTTGAACACTTCCAGGGATGGGGCATCGACCACTTCTTTGGGCAACCTGTTCCAGTGCCTCACCACCCTCTTTGTGAAGTATTTCTTCCTGATATCTAATATGAATCTCTCCTCTTTCAATTTAGACCCGTTACCCCTTGTCCTGTCACTACAGGCCCTTGTAAAAAGTCCCCCCCAGCTTCCTTGTAGCCCCTTCAGGTACTGGAAGGCTGCAATAAGGTCTCCCCCGAGCCTTCTCTTCTCCAGGCTGAACAAGCCCAGTTCTCTCAGCCTTTCATCATAGGAGAGGTGCTCCAGCCCTCTGAGCATCTTCGTGGCCCTCCTCTGGATTTTTTCAGCCGGTCCATATCCTTCTGATGTTGAGGGTTCCACAGCTGGACGCAGCACTCCAGGTGGGGTCTCACGAGAGCAGAGTAGAGGGGGAGAATCCCCTCCCTTGACCTGCCGGCTACTCTTCTCCTGATACAGACATAGAGCCATTGACCACCACTCTCAGAGTGCAAACATCCAGTGAGTTCTTTATCCATTGCATGGTTCATGCATAAAATGCATGCCTTTCCAGTTTAGAGACAAGGATATCCTTAAAGAATAATAAGAAACGCAAAGCAGAGCTCATAATGTTAGCTAATATATGACAGCAGCAAGGCTGAAATGCTTTAAAGCAGCCCATCTACTACTCTGAATTATTGTTGCCAGACTTTAGGAGTACTAAGTGTCATCCCAGCCATAGCAGCGGCCATATTTGTAAGAAGTGAGGCCACATAAGCGAATCTATTCCAGAAGAAGGACAATAGGTCCCTTTTCAAAACTTTTGGTTTTTTTTTAATGTGTTGGAGAGTTTTTTTTCCACACTTAGGTAAAGATTCTTTTCACTAGTGTGGGGAAAAGTCACTAAAAGAATGCCCTGTTGCCTGCATGATGATCAGTCTTCTACTGGTCAGAGACAGTTGAAAAAACTTCTGTTTTGCTTATAAATAGGTATGGTGATGAGGACATGACAAAAGAGACTTGTGCTTACTCCATTGCAGCTGTCAGCCACCAGCTGAAAGGTTTTAGGTCGTTCTTCCAGTCACGTGAAACTTTAAAAGCTTTTTTTTTTGCTTCCTGCTTTTTCTTGCCTGCTTCTATGGTTTATCATCTCAATATTTTTGATTTATCCACTGATAAATAGAATTCCTTTCATAAAATGTCACCTTGTAGAGATATGATCATTTTCAAATATGAGTTGTTTTTGGAAGTGCCAGTGCTCTATCACACTCACAGTAAAAGTGTTTTCTGATGTTCACACCACCTACACACCCATTTTGTGATCAGCACGTATTGCCACATATCCAGTCGCGAGTTTGGGGATAGCCAGCAAAATGCCTGTAGAGAGCTACTGTGCAGGAACACAATTGGCCTGGAGAGAGTAATACACAGAAGTGCTACTTAGAAAAACTACCAGTGGACACCTGCTCACTCCTTATGGAGCCCTTGACCTGCAGCAAAATAATGTAATTCTAGCAGAATCCAATATAGTCCTATCTATCTTCTTTGTCTTAGCATCCACAGAACCCCATTTCTTAAACTCATATGTGTGCATAACCACAGGGGGACGAAGCTTGGAAGAGGCTTTTGGAGCTCATCTGGCCCAACCTGCTTGAGCTGAACAGAGGGGTTGGACCAGATAGACCTAGACTTGGCTGCCCAAGTCAGTTATTTAATCATAGAAGGTTATCAGGTTGTTTAAGCAAGACTTCTTGGTGAATCCATGCTGACTACTGCTGATCCCCTTCTGTTCCTTCACATGCCCGGAAATATCTGCCAGGATTAGATGCTCCGTCACTTCTCCAGGGATTGTAGTAAACTTGACTGACCTGTAGTTCTCTGGATCCTAGTTCTTGCCATTCGTGAAGAGAGCATTTGCTTTCCTCCAGTCCTCAGGTTCTGCTTTCATCAGTGTGGTTGTTCAAAGCTTACTGAGAGGCCTTGCAGTGACAACAGCCAGCTTCCTCAGCACTTGTGGGTTCATCCCAATAGGGCCCATGCCCTTACGTCTGCCCAGTTCGCTCAAGCTTTCCCTGGTCTGATCCTCTTCCACCAAGCATAAATCTTCCTTGCCCTAGGCTTTCCCCTGCGTTTTGGGACCTAAGATTCAGGAAATCCAGTCTTGCATTCAGTACTTCCATGTCCTGTGTCACAAGATCCCCTCCTCTGTTCAGCAATGGGTCCAGGTTTTCCCAAGCCTTCCTTGTGTCACCTACATATTTAAAGAAGCTCTTCTTATTGCCTGTTACGTCTCTCCCCAGATTCAATTCAAGTTGAGCTTAGGCTTTCCTAACCTCATCCCTGCATGCTCAGACGCTGTCACTACATTTCTTTCTGCTTCCACCTTCTGAATGCTTCCTTTTGTTTGGCCAGAAGCTTCTTGTTCATCCAGATAAGAGTCCTCAATTTTTGCCTGACTCCCTGTTGCTTGAGATGGACTGCCCTTGCGTTTAGAGATGATCCTTGAATATTAACTATTTTTCGTGGACTCCCCTTCCCTCCAGGGTTTCATCCCATGGCACACTTTCAAGCATATCTTTGAAGAGGCAAAAATATATTGTCCTGCGTTCCAAGATTGGGATCTTGCTTTTTGCCCTGCTCACTCCCTCCTGTCTGGGTCCAGAACTTCACCATCTCATGGCCACTGCAGCCAAGGCTGACTTCAGCTTTCACATTCCCAGTGAAATCCTTGTTGGTTTTAAGCGTAATTTCCTTGTCAGTTTCCCACTCATTTGGGTGAGGAGCTTGTCATTGTTTCCCTCCATGAACCTTCTGGATTGCTTATGTCCTACTTTTTTTTTTCTCTCTAGAAAGCATCAGGGTCATTGAAGTCCCTCGGGGCTGGACATGGGACCGCTCTTATCTGTTTGTAGGAAGTCTCACTTCTTCTTAGTAGTAGTTTTTTCATCCTAATACTGAAAATGGAAGAGGTTTCTAATCTAAAAAAAAGCCAAGTTGTAAGTTTACCAGACCAGACAACCTGAAGTTTATCAGACTTTACTCTGTGGGATATCTGGCAGGGTCTGTCTTTTACTGCTGTGTATTGAACTGATGAAATTAAGTGCCATGACTTCTGTTTTTAGAGATCCTTTTATTCATAGATTGACAGCACTGTGGATCAAAAATTATTTTCCAAGAGCCACATCATCTCGGTGGTGATGTTTGTCCCTGGATGCTGATAGGGTATTTGTTTGTATGAATTAGAATTAAATATAACTTCCCTTGTAAAGAATTGAGATTTTTTTCTTTGTGCTGCATGGTTGCGGGTCCATTGTAGCTTCTGAATCTGTCAGTCATTCAATTTCTGACTGACTGACTTTGAAATCAAAATGCCTAAAGGGATTTATTCTATCCTTGTATAATAGGAATTTTGCTGCTGGCTTCATGTCTCATTTGTCAGAATCAATGTTGTATGGTTCATAACTCAGTGTGATGATCAGTTTGACTTAAAGAGTCTGTGTAACCAATTTTGTCCTTATCTTCGTATTGCAATAGTCTCAATCTTGAGATTTGTTTCACAACATAGAAAATTTTGTGACAAAGCATTTCATGGATCCTGAAAAGCTATTCAGGTGACATAGGAGTGACCTATAGAAAGTAATTTTAACACCAGTTCAGTGTACGACATAGACATGTTTCATTTGGTAATTCATTGCTCCTTTTCTGAGCTAATGAAAGTGGTTTACATAAGAATGTTCTAAATACTGTGCTAGGACCCAGGGTTGCTTAAAGTTTCAAAATCCTTTAATTCCCTTGTTCCAGATTTTTGTTGCTGCTCTGTTGAGGCTTTTTAGGTGCTTGGAATTACATCTATTTGGATGTTTAAATAACAATCTACTGGCTGTTGTGGTTACAGAGCTAATTTGCCACTGTCTGTCTGGTGTCCTTTCAATGACAGGCAGACCTTTGATTTCTTTCTATGTAAAATTTCTTGAAGTTTTCCACTCTGAGTGGTCCTTTATGGACCCTATGAAAAAACTCCTATTTAATCATGCTGACTTGATTTGGCACCTTTATATCTGTCTGGAACTGCAGTCATCCTTCTCAAATGAAATCTTATGAAATCTCAACAATAAGAACAAAATGTAAGATGTTTTTAGCATAGCAAAAGGTCAGACTTCTTGTGCCAAATCCATGAAGATAAGTTTTTTTGTAGATTCAAGTGTCAAGCAAAGTGTGGAACAAGCATGTAACCTAATGATCTGTGTTCTTGAACTTTTCACACACATGCTGGTCAGTGTATTGTGTATTTATCACATTCATTACACATGTCTGTGTACCACCTGAATACACGTGCTATTTGTCTGAGGGGACTGGAGTGAGACATTGCACTTCTAGTGGTCAGAATGATCGAAGCTGTGGTCCCAGATTTCTAACATCTACAAATCTCAGCAAAATTTACACAGGGAAAAAAAAAATTGTTTGTACTGCTATCTTTACAGCCTTCTATTCAGTGAGGTATTGGAATCAAGTAGTAAAAATACTGCAAAAAAGAATCTATGCAATATTAAAAAAATCCATACTTAAGAGTCTTAGTTTGGACTGAGTCCTGTGGTGCGACATAGTGCTCAAAACTGCAAATAAAAAGACAGCATTCCAAAGAGCTTAAGTTTAAAATGGGAGGTGATTATCCACCACTACTCTGCTCTCATGAGACCCCACCTGGAGTACTGTGTCCAGCTGTGGAGCCGTCAGCATCAGAAGGATTTAGACTGGTTGGAGTGAGTCCAGAGGATGGCCACAAAAATGCGTAGTG
>NW_010227598.1:0-12928 GCF_000690775.1 Eurypyga helias | reverse complement strand
GTCCCTTCCAACCCAAACCATTCTATGAGTCCATGATTCTATGATAAAAGTAAGCTACCAGTAAATAAGTGTTCTCTCCTTGCTCTCTCTTATCTGGTCAGATAGAGTATCGCATAGTGACTCAACTTCATTCATGTAGGAATAGAATCATAGAATCATAGAATCATAGAATGGTTTGGGTTGGAAGGGACCTTAAAGACCATCTAGTTCCAACCCCCCTGCCATGGGCAGGGACACCTTCCACTAGACCAGGTTGCTCAAAGCCACATCCAGCCTGGCCTTGAACACTTCCAGGGATGGGGCATCCACAGCTTCTCTGGGCAACCTGTGCCAGTGCCTCACCACCCTCTCTGTGAAGAATTTCTTCCTGACATCTAATCTAAACCTCCCTGATTTCAATTTGTACCCATTACCCCTTGTCCTATCACTACAGGCTCTTGTAAAAAGTCCTGTAAAAAAAAAACAAAAAAAAAACCAAAAAAAAAAAACCCAAAAAACAACCCTGAGGTCTTCAGTTGCATTTGCAAGTAATAGTTACAAGGACAAAACTGGTGTTTGGTGAGACAAAAGGCAGCTCCCTTAATGAATGGACTCATCTTCAAAACTGTTGATAGTCCATGGCAATTTCTTTATGAAATTAAATTCAGCATAAACTTGTCCTTTGCTAGAGACTGACAACATCATGAATATTTTCTTGTTAGTGACTTTATAACTAAGTAGTGAGCTGGCAGTACTTCCTTGATGCCTGCTTCATCATACCTAACTATAATTTAGGCAAACTCTCAGATATACCACAGAATGTAAGGCACTAACCACCTTTCACAGAAGAATTATTCAGTGTTTAACCCATTGCAATGCGGTGTGAAACTCTGAACCACAACTCTAATATATAGTAAGGTTACAGCTGTGGCCTACAGGGAACGATTTACGTAGCAGTATTGAAGACCTTTTCTTTTTTATAACAAAAATCCTTTGAGACAATTGTTTTTGCCTAACCTGATATATAATACAGTTGTTGATAGAATTGCAAATAGCTTCACTTGACATTTCTCCAATAGCCAGGTCACCTTGGTTGCAGGAAGTTTCAGTGGCCCCTCAAGGCCCATGTTATTAGTTATGAGACACCAATCATGGAAATGCATAGGCAGCAGAAACTAAATCCCAGCCCATACCATTCAATTAAGTGAAAAGTATCACAGTCCTTAAATGTCAAGAGTAATTTTAGAGATTCTTAATGTTACTAGTTTCTTTTAAAATCAGTTTAACTTTTTTTTTCCCTTTATGAAAATAAATCCCTACATTTTAAAATTATGCTTGACTATTCTCTATACCTTCTCACTCCAGAAGGAATAACTGGCAGTGTGGTCTGTGAAATGAGTAGACCTATCATGGCAGGAATCAGTCAGAACATGTGGAGTAGGCAAAGATGGTGACCTGATCTCTCAGTCTAGAGTTGACCTTCTTTACAAAATCAGAATGTGCAGTAGTCTTAGGGAGATACCAAAATTCTCCCCTACCTCTGCAGCTTCATTATTACTTTGTTATGGTGGGAAAGCTGCATCAGAAACATGAGGTGATGTGCATGGAAGAACTTAGTGGAAAAAAATGCTTTTGCTTTCAGTACAGACAACTTCAAGACCTATATTTCTGGATTATGTTCATTCCAATGCATGAGAGATCCTCAAGGATTCTAAGATATAGTCACACCTTTATTGGATTTTTCCAAGAAGTATTGTAGCAGAAAAATGAATCTCCTTATTTTAGGATACAAAACATCATTAATTTTTGACCATGGCTGTTTGTTCTGGAATTTTATCTCTACTTTTACTGAAATCTCTTTTTTTCCATGGTGCCATAATGCTGGGATCTGCCAATCAGCAGCGTTGTGGACAGAAGAAGAAAATTCTGTAGGAACTGCACAAATGTCAATACTCTATTTCCTAAGTACTTAAAAGATGAGGCTTGACTTTTTAATACCAGACCATATATTTGTTTTTTTCAGGAAAGACTGCTCCAAAATAGTAGCTTCCTCAAGTTATCTTAAGGACCAGGAAAAAAGTATTGTGGCTGTGGGAGTAAGGATAAATGAAACTCCTCAGGTACATTACCTCTCTTTCTTCAAGCTGTCTTTAGGAATTTGGAGTACAATAAGGCTATGTAAAGCTCTATTTGGGAGTCTGAATGACAAGAGGAAAATATATGTGAATGTGGGATTTTTTTTTTTCTGCATAGTTGTGTCTTATAATATTTGAGACTATAATTTTAGATCTGTATTGTTTCAGACAGTATGTATGTGCAGCCTGCACAATGGAAACAAACCATAAATATCACCTGTGACAAGAATAAGTGGTTTGTTTCTGAAAAAACAGATTAATATTTTATAAACCCATAACTGCTGGTGACTGCAGAACATGTTAATATTGCACACTGAGCACTATAATTTCATATACTGTACCTCAATGAGGCTTTCAGCAGGTGCAGGTAAGAGTAACAGACCAAAGCCAGACTAGAACTATTTACTTTACTCTGCTTACTGTTTGGACTGGATTGAAGCCACCAAACTATACGTCATCGTCTTCTCCTTCTTAATGACCTCATTGTAAAAATTAGTCCTTTTAGCTGCTACACCTAAACTCATTATTACATAATTTTAGCCAAGACTTATAAAGGGACTTTGTGAAAGTGGTGTTTGCTAGGCTAGAATAAGGTTTCCAAAACTCGGTGAATTCATCCAGAAAGATTTTTGAATAAGGACTCTATTCATGGAAAAATATAACAGTTGTCCTGGTTGGCTTGGATGAATTGCACACTTTGTGCGTAGTGTGGAGGAGGCATTCTGCAGTATGTGCTGTTTAAAAATGGCTCTGTGTGCTGTTGGGGAGTGGAGGCAAACTCTGAAGAATTCCTCTGCCACTGGCATCCATCCACATGCTGATTCTCTCCTCTTTCTACTCATCCTACCATCATCTCAATTGCCCCTCTGTGGAGTCTGAAAAGCCCAGCTCAGTGATTTTCCATGTTTTATGATACCTTCTTCTCTCTTCTATGTTCCAGTCCACAACAGAGCCATTCAAAACGTGGAGTTCAATAAATGTAGCAGATACATTTGGTGAGAAGATCCAGTGAAAACAAACAAACAAACAAACAAACAAACAAAACCCACCACACACCAAAAATACAGAATGAGAATTTTTAAGCTGTTATTGATGGTTTTGATTGTATTTCAGCCTTCAGTAAATTATAGGATTTGAAGACAAAATGTGTAGCTGGTGTTGGACATCTCAAAGGAAAGTAAAGAAGGTTAATGTTAAATTGTTCATACATGTTGCAAAAATAAGAAATAGGCATGATGGACAAGAGTAGCAAACCTATGGAAAATGCCAATATCAGTCTAAAAATGGGACAAATGAAATCTGAGAAATCGCTACCATGCTTCTGGGCTCCTTGGGAATGTCAGCTAGGTAGAAGTTTTCCCTTAAGCTACTCAGCAAAACAAAATATTTTTAGAAGTAACGGCAATTCTGTCCCAAGGAAAGGGTTCTTCTGCAGGCTGCTAGTGACAGCACTTGCATTATGCCACCAGCTCTTCCCCTCACCTTCAGCTGGCAGGTAAGTTTCTATGAGCTCACTGTGTCTTGCCTCACCACTCCAACTACCAGGCTTATAACAAAGAGAAGTATGTAGAATACTTGTGGAACCTGAAAACCACAAATCTAAAAGTTCTGTTCATAGGTGGTCAGTTGTAATATTTCACTTCCTTATTGAAATCTTTTTTGTTACTGTTGGTTTTGGCCACTTTTAGCTATTATGGTAGTTAATGGGTAACACTAAAAGTCTGAGGCTCTGGAAGTGCTAATTTTCGTGTTAAACTGCTTATTTGAGCAATTCTCTAAAAATTTAAGAAGTATGGGGGAAGTAAAAATGGTTTTAGATTGTGCGTTTCACAAGAAAACATCAAAAGGTATTTCTTTCTGTGTTCCAAGTAAAACCACATTTTTTCTTTACCAGTTTAATAGTGTTAGTACCACATGCCTCTTGTGGACCAATATGATGCTTTGGAAGAACATGTCTATATATTTTAGAGTCAGCGAATAGCTTCCAACCATCATTTAATTAGATTAAAACTGCAGCCTTCTGGAAAGAATATTAACTATCCCTACTTCTGTATGAAGAACGCAAGGGTGTACGTCTGCTGAAGATTAAATCTGATAGCAGTATCTGGGCAGTTTGTTTAGGCTACCCTTTCCAAAAGCAGTTTCATGGCTTAGGGTTTTCACTTCTCTAAAAATATTATATTGCTGGTCATAAAGTACAGGAGATAATATGTGATGAGGAAAAAGAAGAATATTCCTTTTTTATTGAAGGTATATGGAATCAGTCACATACAGGTATGCTGTAAGCTGTAAAGCTGAAAAAGGTTTTCCATCTTTACTCCCATCCATTCATGTTCTGTCATATAGAACGTGAAAAACCAAATCTTTTAAAAACAAGTATTTGTTGAAATGTATAGTGCAAGGCTACATTCAGATTTATCATGCCAAATGGCACTTAAAAGCCTGTAAGAAGTTTGAAATTAACTCTGTGAGCAAGTTGGTCAGGAGAAAGTGATACATATTTACAGTAAGAAAAAACAGTGATAAAACCACAATAATTATACTGGAAAAAACTTACTTTTGCTGAGGTTTTTTGGACAATTGCCGGTAACTAAGTCATGGAAGTCATTAATTGAAATACATATGCTGGCATAGGATAAGAATAAACTGCCTATCTGACTGATCTTTGTAAAGCTGGTTGTTCAAATAAATTAAAATAACACATGTACTATAATTAATTATGCTTTATTTTTAAAGTAGTCTCCTGTCTTCAAAAAACTTATATCCATTGACAAAACAGGTTTCTGCTGTTAGAAAGAGACAGTTATTTTCCGTATTAGTAGTAATTTTCCCCCTTTAAGCCTTAAGAGCCAGTTAAAACAACATATGAAAAGTTTAATATATAACCTAAAAAAAAAAAAAAGGTGTTTCAAGCATTCCTTACACGTTGGGCTTTTCAGAAGTAATTGCTGCCAGCATACAATCATAACTCATGTAAATGGAGGCAATAGGCATCTTTACCTTCCTTTACTTTTAAATTAAAAATAACACTGCTTCTTAAAAACTGGAGTCTTAGAGGGGGTTCCACCACTGAAGTGAGAAAGCCGAGATTTTTAGCAAGTTCTTCCATCTGTTGGAGGGACTTAGTGTAAGGATAGGATTCACACTGCTAAATTTTAGGTTAGACTGTGTGTTACCTTCAGCATGGATCACTAACCTGCCTTCAGTCAATGCAGAGGCCAGTTAATTTTATTCCAAGACCAGTGGTTTAGATTCTATTACTTTTTCATTTAGCTTCAGTGATTACCCTAGCTTGGTGAAAATAGCTAGTAGCTAAGCTATAGAAGCTACTATCTTCTTCAGGCAATCTGACTTCACCGACTTTGATTAAATGATATTTTCCTCCTGGTATATTCTTTGGTAGTTGCTAATAAGCAGAGCTCCAGGTTAAACTTAACCACAAATGTTTTTAATAGTAAATAAATTAGCTAACAGTTATTTACTATTGCAACTATTTATTTACTAGCTAATACGGACTAGATGACAGCATTTCATGAGAAAGAGAAGTTACCTGTCTGTATTACAGCACAACTTCGTGTTGCAGCGAGTTGCTTAAACTTCTGTTAGGTTATGTGATGAAAGGAAACAGCATTTTAGGATGTGGAAAACTTCTTAGGGGATGCTTAAGGAAGGACTGTAGGCAGGAAATGGAAGAATCCAGGTCATGTTGGGAGAAACAAGTGTGGAAAAATAGAGAGATAATGACCTGGGAAGCTGGGATATGTGCATACTGTTTGGTTATCACTACTATATCATTGCATCATTGCTAGCACAAGATAGAGATGAAGATTGCAGGATAGTGATGCTTTTCCATCACAGCTGTTTTCATAAGCAATCCACTCGATCATAAAACTGAAATATCTGATTTAGGTATGGAAATAGGTGTAGTCATCTACCTGGAAGAATGAAAGGCTAGGATTTGCATAGAATCCTAGAATCATTTAGGTTGGAAAATAACTTTAAGATCATCAAGTTCAACCTTTAACCTAACACTGCCAAGTCCACTAACATATTTTTTAAATACCTCCAGGGATAGTGACTCAAGCACTTTCTTGGGCAGCCTGTTCCAGTGCTTGACAACCCTTTTGTTGAACAAATTTTTCCTAATATCTAATCTAAGCCTCCCCTGGCACAACTTGAGGCCCTTTTCTCTCCCTTGTTCTGTGCCTTGTCACTTGGGAGAAGAGACCAACACACACCTTGCTACAACCTCCTTCCAGATACTTGTAGAGAGAAAGAAGGTCTACCCTGAGCCTCCTCCAGGCTAAACCACTGCATTTACTTCAGCTGCTCCCCACAGGACCTGTTTTAGACCCTTCCCCAGCTCCATTGCCCTTCTCTGGACACACTCCAGGCCCTCAATGTCGTTCTTCTAGTGAGGCGCCCAGAACTGAACACAGGATTCACAATGCGGCCTCTCCAGTGCCCAGTACAGTAGGATAATCACTTCCCTAGTCCTGCTGGCCACGCTGTTCCTGATGCAGGCTAGGATGCCATTGGTCTTCTTGGCCACCTGGGCACACTGCCGGCTCATATTCAGCCGGCTGCTGACCAAAACCCTCAGGTCCTTTTCCACCAGGCAGCTTTCCAGACACTCTTCCCCAAGCCTGTAGCATTGCAGGGAGTTGTTGTGACCCAGCTGCGGTACCTGGCACTTGGCCCGTTGGGCCTGTCCCAGTGAAGGTAGGGGTCGATTCCAGCAGGCTCTCTCTCACTTTCCCTGATACTCCTCAACCTACTCCCCTCCTCCCAGAGCTCTGTCACTATGCGGAGGAGTTCCTTTACCTGGGCGCAACTCCCACAGGTGAGCTCACTGCTGGCAGCAGTGCTGTCATCAGAGCTGGGCTCAGCCTGCAGCCCAACACCGGGGTGGCAGCATCTTCCCAGATGAGGTCTGACTGGGCAGCTTCATCAGTCATGGTGGGTGTAGAGCTTAGAGGGTACCATTGCTCCCTGCTCAAGCTGGTAGACCTTCAGCACAGTTCTTGCATGTCCTTCTGCATAAATTGCCATGCCACAAAATTGCTGATACATCAGGTCCTGTTAGCCCACCCTGTTGGCAGTGCACCTCATTGCTGATGCTCCCCAGGGACTTCTTTTATAGTTGGGGTGGGGTGCTTGGTCACCACTGCTCCTGGCCCCACCCAGGTCTCGCCAGTCACTGTGGTGAATGCTGCAGGGTCACAGCAATTCCCTCAGATCTTCCTTAGGTTCCCTGGGTTTGGGGACTTCCCTCAGTGTGCTGGAGCATCCCACTGCCCATTCTGCCAGCACCAGAGCTGCTCCTCTCAGCAACTGACTGCATAGTTCATAAATGAATTAACTCCATAGTTCATAACGTTCATCAGCATCAAGATGCTCAGGGGGCTGGAGCACCTCTCTTGTGATGAAAGGCTGAGAGAATCAGGCTTGTTCAGCCTGGAGAAAAGAAGGCTCCGGGGAGAACTTATTGCAGCCTTCCAGTACCTGAAAGGACCTACAGGGATGCGGGGAGAGGTTTTTTTACAAGGCCTGTAGTGACAGAACAAGGGGTAATGGGTTTAAATTGAAAGTGGGGAGGTTTAGATTAGATATCAGGAAGAAGTTCTACATGGAGAGTGTGGTGAAGTACTGGAACTGGTTGCTCAGAGAAGCTGTGGATGCCCCATCCCTGCAAGTGTTCAAGGCCAGGCTGGATGAGGCTTTGAGCAGTGGAAGGTGTCCTTGCCCATGGCAGGGGGGTTGGAACTAGATGATCTTTAAGGTCCCTTCCAACCCAAACCATTTTATGATTCTGTGATTCTATAATGAAACAAGATATTGTCTAAAGAATCTTTCTTCCTTCTTATAAAGCAGGGTTGGATATGCATTGTAAAGTCAAATTAGAATGTTTCATTTAAAAGATATTATTTGAATGTTTTAATATTGATTGATCTATTTTGGTTTTGTTGTATAAAATCACTGTGTCAGAATACATAATCTGAACCACCAACTTGTGGGGAAAACTAATAATGTTCATTCATATCAATACCTTGGATAGACCAACTGTCTTTAGGAAGTCAGCACCTGTGCAGACACAGATTTATGTAACAGAAATACTTTTAAATCATACAAAAATAAGCATAACCATATGAAGAAAGCATAGGGTTGAACTGGCTGTAAATGCCTAGTAGAAATTTTTCCTGACGTCAGGGAAGTCATCCTGGTGATGAGATACTGGTTCTGGGTCCTGAACTGCCATGTATCCACGTATCAGACCTGGAAAAGGAATAAAATAGTGAAGGGGAAGATATTCTAATGAACAGGCATTCCCTTGATTTTTTTTCCAAGCTCATATCAAGAGTTTATGTGCAAAATAGTACGGTCATCATCACCCTGAACAGTAATCATCTTGTAGGGGGTTCTCAAAGTACACTATGACTTCCTGGTCATCGGCCTCTTCAGTTTTGTTCAGTATTTCATATGTTTTATGATAAATGAGTCTGTAAAGTCAGTAAATACAAAAGAACTAATTATAGTGTCTTACTCAGACACTTCTGTCTACTGACACTATGAAAGCTACCTCCTTATCTCAAAGGGTAGTCCGATGGTTACTAAGGCAGCTATTGCATCCTTTAGGCCTCTCATTTGACATTTAGATCATCTGTGTCCACAGCAGCTCCCCTTAGGAAAAGTTCGGTTGGAAACTCATGTGCTCTGTGTAGGCTTTCTTTGCCAATTGCTCATCAGTGTTTTTAGCTCTGGAGATCATAATCTAATGCTTATACAAAAAGGGTCTAAACATAAAACCACTTTCCTGTATATCACTAGGAATCTTAGATTCAACTGAAAAGTCATACAAGTATTTGATCATCAATTTGTTGGCTCTAAATACCTTTACCTGGATTTAATGATTTCATTACTATTATCCTGAATCCAGGATTAGAATATCACAAAATTTTCACTATAATTATATTAGTTCATTATTATTTGTTTTCCAGTGTTTCAGCCCTTGACAGTGAAGTTTCAGTGTTGTCACTGACCACAAGTGTATGTTTAATACCTATAGCATTATGTATCTCTAGGGAGGAAATAGCTGTTCCAACACTATTTTTTTCTAATTGGGTTGGCTATGTACAGTGTTCACTGGATCTAAATATATCTTTTGCTGAGCAATCAAAATGCTAAAGGTTTTCCTTTCAAGTCTTGAGAGAATTGAGGAAAATTACTAAAGAGGGCCCTTAATACCTACAGGGACATAAAGAAATACTTCAGTGTTAAGAAATTCTTAATTAAGAAGATTTTTTAAAGAAATATTAAAATGGGAAAAACAGTCACATTATAATCAACTATGAAAGAAACTGGAAACTATTGTATAGTTAGGGAAGACGTAGAAGGCTTGAAACAGTGAAGAATTGCCTTCAGGGGCTCACCTTAAGTTCTACATTTATTAAAATATGGTTTACTCAATGCCATTGGATACATGATTATACTGAACTGTTAGTGCAGTGTCTACAAATTCAAAACATTTCTGTGAAAGTAGTGCCCAAGCCACCATTCGAACTGATACTTCCTGGTATTATTGTCAGCAAACCTGGCTTGGAAAATAAGTGTCAGGGAGCATTGAGCAAAGGGCTGCCCTATGAGGGGATGAGACAAGTGCTGTCACACCCAGGTCAAGTCCACCCTTATGGATCTGAGGAGGGTGCTGAACTGGAGCCTGCAGCATTCACAGCATGGCAGGGTGATGGGGAAGAAGAAACTGGAGCTGAGATGTGGGTTTGAGGGATCCATCAAAAGACGGGGCTGCAGATCAGTATCCCATGACATAAATTCAATATCCATGAAGAGAACACCTGGGTGTCCCAGTCCAAACCTATAAATGGGACACCTGGGGTTGGTGTCAGGTCTGACACTGGCTGTTGAATGTGAAATGAGTTTTTAACTGCCAGAAGGATCTCTTCACGAGTGGATTTTGACAGCAGTGGGACAACACTATTACACACTTCCTATGCCTATTCCATGAACAAATTCCTAAATAACTTTAGTGCTTTTATTTTTTATTTACTGGCTTTTATGTTTTATGTGCATTTAATCATCTGACTGGGCACAAAATTTCCCATGAGAGATGCAGAAAGCAGCTGAGTTTGGTCCTGCGGAAAACTGAGCTGTTGCAAGCGTAGGACAGTGCACTGAGCAGTTTCTAACCGAGCTACAGACTACACAGCACACAGATCAGCCTAGGAAAGGGAAAATGTGGAAGGAGAAGGTTGGCATGTTCTGCACCCTCTTACTCCTGCTTGGTGTACCCTCCTTTCCCCTCAGAAAGAATATGGTCCTTATGTCAGCCCCCACAATACAGTAAGCCCTTTACATAGCCCCGAATGGAGTTTACTCTGAAGGAAGAAAAGAAACTTCAACAGCCTATGCAGATACAATGCATTGTCTTTCACACGTGGAGAGAAGGTTTCCTCTTTGTTTCCCCAAACAAGCATCTGAGTCAGTGAGCCTAAAAGGAAAGCAAGAGGCCAATATCAGATTTAGTACCTGAAATACTAAAAAAGCAGTCCATGATCATGAGATTCTTTTGGCAATATTCCACTTACTATTATTATTCTACAATAGAATTTTTTCTTCCTTGACATAGCTCACAAATAGCTTTCAGTTCTAAATCGAAAATGCATGATCCTGTAGTAGATTATTCTTCAGGAATGATTTGAAAGGGAATTTGTCTAGAAGAAAAAGGCAGTAGAAGATCTTATTAAATCAATGTGATTGTCTTTTTAACACCTCCAGGGATGGTGACTCAACAACTTCCCTGGGCAGCCTGTTCCAGTGCTTGATAACACTTTTGGTGAAGAAAGACTACTGAAGAGACATGGAAAGCTCATGGGTCAGAATATTTTGGGATTTTTTTTCTTTTATAACCACAGAAGTTGTGTTAAAGAGTACGTTTTCTTGCTGAAAACCCTGAATGCTGTGGTATCCTAGATCCTGCCCTTATTCTTTTGTCTGTAGCAGTGCTTGTAAAACACAATTGAAAATAGCATTAAGAGAAATCTGTTATCACAATAAAGCCTGTCTTCCATTGTATCCATTTATTCTGGTGAAGGCAAGTTTCTGTAAGGGTAGTGGAGGGCTGTGATAGAGAAACATGCAAAAGCAGAGAATAATCTTGCCCCAAGAACATGAAGATAGAACAGATTTATGAAAACATTGGGTCAGATGCTTCACCAGATCAGACCAGTCTTGTGCCCCTGTGTTAAAATAAAGCAAAGCCAGGAAACCCATCAGGGCATTGAGGATTAATAATAAACTATTCCTGTTCTCAGATCACTCTGGCTGAAGCAAGGAATCAAAATACATATAGCACATATATTACATGAAACCTGTCTGGTTTTTCTACCTTATGCCCTGGTTAACCCAAGGGGTGTGTGCTTTTTTGCAGGTGGGGTTGCACTGGTATTGCACTCGAGATGACGAGGAACCCCTTTCTTCACTTTCTTCTCTTCCTCTTCCCCATCCCTCCAACACTTTTTAAACTTTGAAAGCAGCAAAGTTGAGAAAAGGGACAACCTTCTGATTTCCCTGCAGTGGTATTAAAACCGCTGATGTTTGTCTGTGATCTTTTCTGTAGGAGAAAAGTAAGTTTGGGAAGTCATGTCTTCACAATGTAGAGGTTGTTTCAGTGTGAGAAGCCACCCTAAATCTGGGAATCTAAAATACCCTGTGTGCATCTAGATTTCTGAGTGGAACCTATGTTGGGTAGTACATTTTATGTACATAATTAGCAGCTACATAGATGATACATGTAAGGAAGATGTTTCCTCACTAAGTGGGAATATAACGTACAGTATAGAAATACTGATGATTTCTAGCCTTCCTGAATCAATCAAGGATGACAAACAATTTTCCTGCTTCTGTGGATTTTGGATCAGCTAGTATCCATGCACAATATTTCACGTAGCCATGGTAGAGGCCAGTGCTGCACTTGAGAATTATTTTAGAAAGAAAACGTCGCAGAAAAGCCTTTGAATTGGGAGCTTGCAACACATTCAAGTGGAAGAGAAAAAACAATGACTGAGTGACTTTAAATCAACAGAAATTTAAATAATTGCTTTTGATTTCAAAGAAAGCAGAAGAACAAAACTTGCTGAAAGATATGCTGATTTGAAAACTATTTAAAAGTACTATCTTATTTAAATATTGGCATATATACAAAATTGCAAATAGCACTAAAGAAAAAAAGACCAGATTTTTATTTAAAGAATACATTTATGTCAAGGTTAACAGCTAAAATAAACTCCATAATTTTTATCTTGCAGATAAAATCATTCTTTCATTCTTAAGTGCTTTTACTACAGCTTTATCAGTCCTTTTACTACAGCTTTATCAGTTTGACTGTGAATCTCCCAATAAGGCCGTCTCAGTCTGCTGCCTGCTTTCACTTGTTTATGCATTTTCATAACAAAAAAAGACATTTTATTTTATGGAAATTTACAAACATGTCTTCAGGCCAAGGTTTTCTCCTAGATTACAAAAGGAATGCTTAGTGTTTCAGCTTCTAATGATTCTGGTAATCCAAACATCTTTATCAGAATTCACATATAAAGATGTATAGAGGAATTTTTAAAAGTATTAAACCTATTTGAACTGTGCTTTCATAATGAGTTGAACTGATTGAAGTTATGAATCCAAAGCCAAAGCTATGTTATTTTTAGAATCCAAGGGTAAAGAGAAGAGGGTGACATGTCTATCCGGTAATGTAAAGCAGAACTGGAATTATTATATAGGCAATAATCATAGAATCATAGAAT
>NW_010227597.1:3721-19026 GCF_000690775.1 Eurypyga helias | reverse complement strand
ACTCCTCTTTTGCATCCTTTTTTTTGGTCTTCCAGAGCCCGCGCTGTTGGTTGGGGAGCGCCAACAACGCTGTTGTGGGACCCCGGTGCGGCGCAGGGGAGCAGATATCCCCAACGACACCTGTTTATCGCAAAGGAGATGCTCCCCCAGAGACAGAGTGGGCAGACAGGCCTTGCGCAACGCTCCTCTGCCACCTCGGTCACCCAAAATGCCCAAGTCAGACCCCAGGGGAGGGTGACACCATCCCAGCCAGGAGCTCGCTGGTTGCAGAGCAGTGGTTTCTCTCTGACAGCTGACCCCTGCCTTGCCCCCCAGGCTGCCCCCCATCCGCAAAGGAGATGCTCCCCCAGAGACAGAGTGGGCAGACAGGCCTTGCGCAACGCTCCTCTGCCACCTCGGTCACCCAAAATGCCCAAGTCAGACCCCAGGGGAGGGTGACACCATCCCAGCCAGGAGCTCGCTGGTTGCAGAGCAGTGGTTTCTCTCTGACAGCTGACCCCTGCCTTGCCCCCCAGGCTGCCCCCCATCCACTCCACTCCCCAGCTGCTCCCGGGAGCCCCGGCCCTCCTGGTGGCGGTGCCCGTTTGCTGCCGCAGCCTCCCGCTCCAAAGGGAAGTGCCCACTCAGGTGCACTGGGGTTTACACTTCTCACGAGGAGCAGAGACTTTTGTTTCTCCCGCAGCATCTCTTCCTCCTCCTCCTCTCTCTCCATATGGGCTCTCCTACACTAGAAGTCATTTGAGAGAAAAAGCAGTTAATACTCGCCGTGCAATGCACCCGTGTGCTGCTTCCAGACCCATCATGCTTTTCAGTAGGAAAGTTATTCTTCATTCACTAATTGCCTCACATTATCGGGTGCAGAACGTTAACGTGCAGCTCGGCGAGGAGAGGGGTGGGTGGCACAGCAGCGTATTGACATGCTAGGTGATAACACAGGCGTGGAGGAGGAATTATTTAAAACAGTTACGGTGGGGGTGGGGTCGGGGAGAAAAGAAAGATGAAAAATTAAAAAGAAAGAGCCAGAAGAAGGGAACATCCCCATCCAAATGCTGCAGCTTGAGCGGCGAGGTTGGTGGCCACCCTGGCACTGCCACCAGTGATGGGCTGGCCGTGGCGCTGTGCCTGGAAGGGTGCTGATCCCTCCCCAGTCCCATTGCGGAGCAGGGAGGATGCTGAGGCAGCGGCCCGGCTGCTGGGCGCAGTGACAAGCTGTCCTGGTGATGGCACGCGGTGGGATCCTACATGAGAAAGGACAGCCCCTGCCTGGGGACCGCTCCTGGCTTCGGCACGGACCAGCCACGCTGGGCTTGCAGCCTTTAGTTCCTCTTCTGCTGGATGTGTCAAGAGGATCCTCCGTAAGGAACCACTTTACAACCTGTAGTTAACAGAATAAAAAGCAGAATACTTTCCTTCTTTCCTTCCCCATTGGTTATTTTCTTCCTGCCCTGCTTATTTAACTCCAGAAAGTATTTCTGGGCATAGCGTGTATTGTAAAACAGGGAATGACCAAGAGATGGGTTTACTTACACCCTGACATTGATTGTTGTGGGAGCAGTGCCAGCCCCCGGGCTGAGCTTGCTTGTTCTTCCTGCCCTTTGGCAGAGCACACTCTGATCTCATCCAGAACTCAAGGTACGACCCAGACGGTTGGATGCATCTGGGAGCTGGGTGCCTTTGGGAAAGGTGGATGTTCAGGCCACGGTCTGTGCCAGATTTCCACTCCCTCATGGTGCCAGGCAAGACGGTTTCACACTTTCCTTGCCAGAGGGTGACTGGCTGTGCTGGACCCAGTGGGGCTGATCCTTCCTCCTGTCCCTTCCCCGGCATGTGGAGGTGGTGGCATCCCACCCCTGGCCAGCCCCGGGGCTGTCTCACCTCCAGGAAGGCATTTGGGGATGCTGAGATCACCACATCACCCTCCTTCCATGCTCCTTTCCCGTGGCTTTCCCACACGCCGCCTCTCTCGTTAGTCAGCCGCACGCCCTCCTAATGAGGATTCGTCTGACTGCCGTTTCCAGCCGCTGCAAAGCCTGCCTCTTCCCACTAGATCGAGTCTGCTTTTATCCTGCGTGTTCTCCCCGTGAACACATACTGCAACACAAAACACCTCTTCCTTTTCTTCACAAAAAGCGAGGCAGGCTGAGTGCTCCCTCTCCTCCCCAGGGCATTTTCTGCAGCTTTCAGGTAATTTGGGGGCTCTCTTCACACTCTCCCCTTACCACCTGCTCCTCTTAGCACCGACTGGAGGTGCTGCCCTACCCTCTACTCTTCCAAAGTCAACAGCAGTAAAATTCGCTTCTCTTTGGAAACTCTTTCAGGTCCCAGCCTTGTGATAAAGACCTTTTCTTCCCAGCTGCAATGATTTAACATAATCTTTAATCATTAATATATTGTGATGCTTGGACCCTCAGCCCCAGAGATGCCGCAGGGGTCGGGCAGGGTGCTGTGGTACCTGCCTTGGGGCTGTCACACTTGCCCTGTACTCCCAGAACTGCAGAGGAAGGATGGGAAGGAGGAAGGCAGGGCAGTGCTCCCAGAAAAGGCACCATTGGGCATCTCAGGGGCTGGCGTTGGGCTGAGCCAGTCTTCCCTGCCTTCAGCTGCAAGCCCTCACCAAAATGCCATTGATGCTCCAAGTCCTCATTTCCCAACAGTCGTTTTGTGAACGAAAATTAAAATTAACCAGGATTTCACGTACCTGCTGCAACACTGCACCTCCTCCTCTGGGCTCCGTCAGCCCCTTCAGCACCCCAGCATTCCGCTCTGCATACCGGCTCAGGAGAGCACAGGGCCCACCGGGCTGTCTCCTGCCTGGCCAGGGAGCGAGAAGCGCTGGGGACACCCAGGGATGCCGATGCCATTGGTACAGCCACGTGCTGCTTGTGCACACACGGGAGTTCTCCAGAGCAGAGCCAGGCCCAGGGGGCACTTGTGCGGGGCTCCCAGAAAAGGTAACACCCCACCTGTGACCCCCCCAAGGGCCGTGTGTGGGGAAGGATCTGGTGGGGGTGGCAGTGCATGGCCCCAGCTGCCCGAGGAGGGGCCTGGCACCGGGCAGCGGAGACTCAACTCCGCTGTTTCTATGTCTGGGAGACCAACAAATAAACCAGTGAGAGGCAATGGTGGGATGAGTCAGAGACAAGAGGGAGAGAAAGTCATCTTCTGAGGAGCACATTACCCAAGTCCAGCACGCTGCGGTGCTCCAGCGCCAAACAAGCACTTGCATCAGAGTGTATCGTCCTGCTCGAGCTCCTGGATTCCCCCCAACGGCCCTCCTGGCAGGGGGTTTAGCCCTGCCGTCGGGAATCTTGGCCATGGCTGGAGGGCTGCACCCCATCACCGCGACACCCCCAGGTCCACGCAGCTGGATCCACCCAGCACCACGGTACCCAGAGAGGATGGGCTGAGGCATTGCACGAGCTCCAGGACCTGCACTCAGCTCTGGTTTCCCTCCACAACCACGGGCAAGCTTTGCATTTTTGGGTACCACAGAGATCCCCAAGAGAAACACCCCATCCTGCTGCCTAGCGTCGCCAGAGCTGCAGAGCAGCCGTGGAGTCGGGAACGGCAACGCCTGATCTGCTCGCAGCTGCAAATATTGTCAAAGTCCAGACTGAATTTAATCACAGCGGAGCTCGGTGCAAGACTCAAACGCTTTGGATGCTGTGCGTGTCAAATGAATTTCGTGTGAAATTTACATTTGCTGGGCACAAACACAGCCTGTGTCTGACCCCAGGGAATGGAAGGGCAGGGCAGCGTGACCTGTGAGAGGCAAAACACACTATGAAAACGAGTAACAAGGCGAAAACTTCTGGCCCTCTGCAAAATAGGCAACTTTTCTGCCAAGTTGGCATCTTGGTGGCGAGACCACCCCTCAGGAACCAGCCCGGCCCAAGGGCTGGAGCCCTGTGGCCTCGCCACTTGGCATTTTTCACAAGCTCTTGCTCTCTCCATTCAGCTTATATTTAGCTCAGTATTTCGGAGGCTGAATGCAGCACTCGCAGAGGGTTTAAGCTGTCTTTATCAAGGAATATAGTGGTAGTTAGTTGTCAAAGCTGTCATTAAACTGCAGAAGTAATAATCAAACATACCCATACAAAAAGATAGAGCTCTGTAACTCTGAGACTGATACATGCAAAGAAAAAATGAATGCTAGGAACTTGGCAATAAAAACATGTTTTTAATCTAGTCAGCTGAGCCATTCAATAGCAAGAAAAGACATCCTCATTTCCGTAGCAAGAGCGGCCAATCTAGTTGTCTAGAGTATCAGTGCTCCAGCGTGTCGGCTTGTTTTTAAGTTTTTTATGTTTGAACCCAAAGGGATGTTAAATATCAAAAAGCAAATGAAATTCACAGCGTAACTCCTATAAAGCCTTCTCTGCCATCATCTCCCAAGCCTCACGGAGAACTTAAGGTGAAGAAATGCCTGCAAGAGCTGAATCATATCCTCAAGCAAAAACATTGCTATTAGGTGACTAAGACCAAAACAATTGTCTCCCTTTATTTATTGCAACTGATGCTGTTATTAAAAACCAGACAAGTCCCTCCCCAGCCCCTCACACAATCGGGTCTGCGTGTGCTGGTGGAAAACTGCAAAAGCAGGTTGGAAATAGAGGGGACCCTTCGGGCAAGGCCTGAAACGTGGGGAAAGTGCTTTGTGCCCACAGGAGCATCCAGGTTGGGGACCAGCGGGGCTGCCAGACGATGTCTGCTGACATGGGCTACCTCTGACCTCTAAAATAAGACAAGTGGCTGCATGGGAACACGGGGAACGGCTCGTGGAAAGAGGCTGTTGCCTGCAAACAGGCTACACAGACAGGATCCGGCATGTCTCTGGAGCAGGAGCAGCCAGGTAAGGATCTGAAAGCCTGCCTGCAAAAATCAACCCGGCTTTTGAGAAAGGCCTGGGAGCAGGGAGACCGTGGTGGAGACAAAGAGGGGTGTCCACCCTGCAGAGAGGGACAGTGCATGGCATGTAGCGACCGCATGGACACCTGGGGCAGGCAGAGCTCAGGCTGGTCTGTCTGAGCAAATCTATATTAGAAAAAAGCAATTTTGATTGGTTTTCCCCAATAAATCCTATCCGTCCGTCCTCATCTGCGCTGTTGCCCAAGAATGGAGTGTCATCCAAAGCCTTCACACTTGCTAGAAGCGGAGTCGAGCAGAACGGGAACAAGCTGGGCTCTGCTCCTCCTTTCCAAATGTTCACAGCGTCGGGAGGGAAGCCAGGAGACTTTAAAAGACATTGGAAGAAGCTGCGGGTATGGCTGCTCCCTGGCAGCACGTTGCACCACGGCTGCCCACTCCAGGCCCATCCTGCTCAACCGCATCTCCCACCGCCCTGCCGGTATCTCTGCTTTCACCTTTGGATATCACAGGAGTCCAGGGCCCTGTCCTCTCCAAAAAAATCAAACCCAAACATCCTTTGGTCCAAACGCTCACTGTTCATGTGGTAGGTCATCTACAGCGTTATTGGTACATCCCTGCTCTGCTGTGAAGTTTGCTTGGATGGAAAATTTCAGGAAAAGGTGAAAACATGTTACCTAAAGCAAATTACAGCCCTCTGGCTCAGGAAAACCTGCTTTCACAGTTGTTTCCCTAATTTACACCCACGGATTTTGGAGGGTTTAAGTGAAGCTGTAGGAACAGCACTCCTTTCCCCAGACTGACCTGCCTTCAGCCACTCTGGGGTCCTGAATTCACTCCTCTTCTGGAAACTCCTGAATCTCACTGGTAGCGAGGCTTTCCCTGAATACGTTTGACGTCACCCATCTGAAAAGTTAGAGAAGGTCACACATAAGCTGCTGTGCGTTACGTTGACCTGAAGCCTGGGCTTTACAGGCGATGGAGGCATCACCCCCAGCCAAACTCCCCAAAGCCAAGGGGTTTTGTGGCACTCCAGATGCGTTATTTTACCCTTTAGCAGTCATTTCACGTCTATTCCTCCTTAGCTTTCCCCAGCGGGGCTCAGCCAGGCTCTTGGGATAAACAAAGCCCCATGTCCGAGAGCTGCCCACACTCCGGCTGGGGCGGGATAGCGTTAATCTCGACATCGGCGACTGCTTGAAGCTCCTGCTGCCACCACAGAGCACTGCTGAAATGACTCCAGAAGTACTGCCAGCACCACGCTGCGCGTGACTGCCACAGGGATGATACACATGTGGGTTTTATTATTATTCTAAAAACGCACAACTGGGAAAGCCAATATTTTTAATGGAAGCGGTTTCAAATGCTAGTATTTATTTGCTTATTAAATGGTTTAGCTGGAGATGGAGCAGCTTCAAAGGAGGAATATTTTTTCCCAGAATGGGGGTCTGGGGCTACAGTGCTGTATTATTATGCAGGACAAATGTTTCCTTATTAGCTTTTCATTTCAGAGAACACATTTAACTGACACTTCCCGTGCTGACAACGTGCCAAGCTTCCAAGCACAACTTCTGCAAGGGTTACAGCAATCGTGAGGCTGGTGGTCCAGATGAAGCTGTAACCCAGCTGACAGACAAACCCCATGAGAGTTTCTCCTGGTTTTGGAAGGGGCCTAAAGCTGAGGTCCACACTGGGTCTTGCACGCTGTGTGCGTTTGGGTCATCTTTTGGGGGGGCACGATGCAAGCTGTGACCACATTTTGGGGAACCAGTTTCCTCTGTAGTTCCAGTCACTCCCTACAGCAATTCAGATTCCCCAACACATGTAGTAAAGGTCTCCCCACGCTGCCACAGACCCAGGGGCAGGCACTGGGAGAGCTGAGGGGCTCAGCCAGAGCCCCTTCATCACCCCAAACCAGAAATCAGAGGTCTTCTCTAGCCCCCTGTGACACTTGCCTGGTGCAGGCTCCTCAAAGGATGCTTTGGGGAGGGATTGCAATGGTCAGAGCATCACACCCTGAGCCCTTGCAAGGGACTAAGCTAAGGCAAACCACAGCAACACCGCATCCTCCTTGAGCCCGAGGATGCAGTAACAGAAACAGTCCCTTACCTACGAGGGATCTTTTCAAAATTAAAAAAACCCCAATCGCAACCTCCCTGCTCTCACAGAGGCTGGAGTTCCCACATTGTGCTGATGAAGGCTGACCCCTCCCGCCACCGTTTGCCCATCAAACGGCGTCACTGCCACCCTCTTCCACCTGCCCTCCCCAGGGGGATGCTGGGGACTTGCAGGTCCCTCCCTCGGTGCTCCACAGGCCCCACGGCTGGTGGACCCGCTGCCAAACCCAACTCTCACCCCTGCTGACATCTCCATCCTGTTTGTGGTGTCTTTGGCACTTCCCCTTCCAGCACTTCCAGCCCCCTGCGGCTCCCCAGCCCAGTCAGCTCCAGCGCAGCCCACGGCTGTGCCAACATTAACACGCGGAGGCTCCGCCGCAGCCGAGGCCACCGCCAAAGGCAGGAGCCCGTCCTGGGGCAGATTACTGCAGATCTTCACCAGGATCTGCCACTACCACAGCATAAATCCACGTAGGCATTTAAAACCACGGAATGACATTGTGCAGACAAAACGCAAAGGACCATCCAGCACAGCTCATTATGGTTCACATTCCCAGTAAGTGGATGCTGGAGGAGTAAGAGGTTGGGGGACACCCCAGAACATCCCCAGCCTCCTGGCCACCTGCCCTCAGGCCAAGCTCCCCCTGCGCAGCCCCTTCCCCATCCCTTGTTCTCAGGGGCCCATTGAAAACGATGCCCTGTGCTTCCTTGGCTCTGGGAGCAACTGAGAGTGCCAAGCGAGGCACCTCACCTGGTGCGGAGTCACAGCTCCCACAGCTGCAACCCCGGCACAGGGAAAGCCCCTTGTACCCCTCTCCTGGTCAGTCTGCTGGAGACAACCTGGCCCCGCAGTGCTCAGGGCCTTGGGGGTCCTCCACATCCATGGGGACCACACACAAGGCAAACCCTCAAGTTCACACACCAAACCTCCATCTGAGGAGATGCAGCGTGCCCAGCACCGGGGTCAACTGCTCTGGAAGGAGGAACCAGCACCAGCACAGCTGGAGAAAACAAACTGGCAGACCTGGCACTGCTTCACGATGGCACCAGAGGAGCCCTTTTGCCAAGCGAGCCCTGGCAGCTGCTTCATTTCTCAGAAACCCAACCCCAGGCATCACAAATGACTAAAGGGAAAGGCTAGTTTTACCTGCTTTGTGTTTTATGCAGCTGCAACGCGATCGTCCTCTGGGATCACCTTTCCTCCCCGCAGGCAGGCGAGGTGGAAGCCGGTCTGGGGACTGGGCAGTAACTGGATCCTGCAGACCCCGATACCGACGCTGCCCCGTAAGCCTCTGCCAGGTGGAACGGCCTCGACGCGAGCGCAGACCCTGCCGCAGGGAGAACTCCCACCACCATGCAGGTAAGTGCTTCGGCTTGCGACGCGGCTGCAGCACGGAGGCTGGCACGAGGCTCTTCCCCCGGGACAGTGGGATAACAGCTTTCCCTTCGGGCTTCTTCCCTGCCAGCTCTCACGCAGCGCTGTCAGGGCTAGTACCAAAGGCTCTCCTTTGAGGACATGTTAACATTACAGGCCCTCAGCAGCAGCTCAGGCCTTCAGTAACAGGTTAAAAACAGTCAGAAATGATTAACAGTGAGTTATTTCTCGCCATTTCCACGCATGGATGTACAGGGAGCAGCTTTCTAAACTACAGCACGGTCGTGGCTTTCCCAGCTCAGGATCTCAGTACCACAAATAGGACTGCTTAGGTTTCCAGGAGGAAAAGAGCCTGACACTGGCCATGCAAAGACCACGGTCTGAAAGCTGTGACTGTTTTGCATGAATACCTTCTAAAACAAAGGAGAGCCTTTCGGTTCTAGCAGCAAGAGAACTCAGTGTCCATGTCTTCTCCTCCCCAGCCGACACTCTGCAGGCTCCGGACTCACCAGTGGTGCTTCATCCTCTTTAACGTCTTGCTTTTCCACATGCTGCTTTTTGGAGGAGAATTACTGGAGGAATACTTCCTGCGGTCGTTGCCCCTTTCTTACACCGATGCCAAGACTCTCGAAATCAGGGAGAGGGCCAGGAAGCTAGACATGGATCCTCTAAAGGCCAACCTCTCTTACACTGTCAGCAGCGCAGCAACATGCTCCAATCAAGAGATATTTTTGCTCGTTCTTGTCTGCAGTAGCCCAGAAAACAGGACGAGGCGCAACGTGATCAGGCAGACGTGGGGCAAGGTGACAGATGCCGGAGGTTACGCCGTCCTTACTCTGTTTGCTGTAGGAAAGCCGGCGTCAGTAACCACCCAGCTGGCGATCAATGCCGAGTCTCAAAAGCACAGAGACATTATTGAAGGCAGTTTCATCGATTCTCCCGAGACGCAGACACAGAAGATGTTGATGAGCTTGGAGTGGACGGTGACTTTCTGTCCCCATGCAAGGTATATTCTTAAAACAGACGAGGACGTGTTTGTTGGTATTCCCAGCCTGGCTGGATACCTGCTAAGCTTAACACAGCTAGAGGACATTTACATCGGGAGGGTCGTTCATCAAGGAGTGCCTGACAGAGACCCCAAAAGCCCTGGCTTTGTCCCCGTCCATCAGTACTCCGAAGAGTTCTACCCCGATTACTGCGAAGGCAGCGCGTTCGTCATGTCCCAGGACGTCGCTCGCAAGGTCTACGTGGCCGCCAAGGAGGTGCCAGCTTCGGCACCCCCCGATGTCTTTGTTGGAATCTGTGCTAAAAAGGCTGGCATCGCTCCCATTCACAGCTCTCGATTTTCTGGGGAAAAGCACATTAGCTACAATCGATGCTGCTATAAATTCATCTTCACCTCTTCCAACATGAAAGAGGACGAGTTATTTAAAGACTGGAAGGAAACGAGCGTTGGGGAAGATTGCTCGTTACTGGAAACGTACTACGGCCTGGTGTCCTGCAAGGTTTTGACCTATATTGAGAAGTTCAAACGGTTTAACTTGGATAGACTCAAATATGAGATTCTTCATTTCGCTGACTAACTTCTGCGAAGAAATTCCGAACTGCCTGCTAGCAGCTGGTTTATCCTCAGCATCCAGAAACAAGAGCCTCCTCTTCCCTCCAACAGCACAGGAATTCTCAGTGCTATAGTGTTACAGCAGCCAGAGAACTGGGCGTCCTCCAGCCACCTACGGACCTGGAAGGGCACACACACAAGGAAAAACGTATTCCAAGGAACTTTGTCTGTACCCAGTGTTTTCCAGACTTCTTAAGTCCTTTATCCTTATGCCAGAACTCCTGCTTTTTTATCTGAGTGGGGCATCGCTTCTGGAGTATTTTGCAACAAAGGGGAATCTTTCCATCTGCAGAAGGAAGCTCCTTCCGAGCAGCCTGTGCCCGGGAAACTACAGTTCAGCTTAGAGCGGGAACAGCCACATCACGGGAATGGCTCCGCTAAAGAGCCTGGGGAGATCTGAGGCGAGAAGTCTGACTTACCTCCTAGAGAATCTCCGATTTCTGTCAGCCGCGGCCGGCACAGGCAGCTCAGTGCCGTAACGCTGTGCGGGAGAACAGCGTCAGCCGCGAAGGCGGAACAAATTCACCAGCACGTTGTAACCCCGACCTTATCCAAGAGGTATCAGGAGCCAGGCACAGAGCACAACCCCACCCACGCCTGTCTCCTCCACACCAGCTCTTCCGGCGGCAGAAAGCAGCAGCCAGGTTCATCCTACAACCCCGACAGACACACCTCTACCTGGGAGGGCACCACGAACTCTTCCCGTGGCGGCCGAAGCGCTTGGAGCCACACTCCGAGGGAGCCGCAAACCTTAAGTACCAAGTTATGCTGGATCAAGTGACGAGCTTTGCTTCTGGGGGGTAAATCAACTTCACCAAGAGTAGCACGGCACCTCCGTTCTCATTCTCCACTCTTCCATTTCTGGTTTTCCTCAGTTATCTCCACCTGTTACTTCACGGGGGGGAGGACAGGGACAACACACTCACGTTTTTCCATTACCCAGAAGATACGCCAGCAGAAACACGTGAAGCACAGAGCAATGTAGACAATGGGTAGGGAACTACCTGTGAATAAGGGTGAGAGTCCCATCAACCAGGGGGAACATGTGCATAGATAAGAAATAAAGCATAAGGGCACAGACAAAAATCCCCTTGTTTGGCGTATCTGTGTCCTCTAAAACATTGTATTTGGCAGACATACTGTGCAAAGCAGATGCTAAAGACTGAGCACAGAGCAGCCTTCAGAAGCAACAGCTGAAAACACACACGGAAGAGACTCATGAATTGCAGAAAAGGTTTAGATATTGATCTCTTTCACTGAGATTTTAGCGTATGGCTCAGAGCACAAAGCCACCTAAAACAGAACTGACCCATCCAACACAAGTGCAAACTAAGGACTTTGATAGTCTTTTCTCGTTTCCTTTTCAGTGCTTTCATGGTTTTTTCTGGACGCAGGATTCAGGAAGCCTTTGTGCTCTCCCCTCTCACAAACGAGACGCCGCGTACTGCGTTTCTCACAGCCGTTTATTGCGCACAGGTAGGATGAAAGCGTGGGCAGCAGGACAGCGCTGGACGACAACTGTTGTACATCTCGGGTCGTAAGCAACAAGGCAGATCACCTGCACTCAGCTTACTCAACACTGAGGGACCCTCCCCACCTACCCTGCTCCTCTGAGCCCGCTTCGGCACCTTCCAGCAGTCTGGGGCAGGCGGTACCATCACCTCTGCTGCATTTTAACAAGGAAAAATTAACTGTGTGACTAGATCATCCAGCCTCACTCGGCAGAGCAAGTTCTTTCCAGAGCCCACCTGACCCAACACACTAATAAAATAAGCCCCAAAGCAGTAATTTTGTGTTTTATTATGCCCCTTCCCCAGCTATTACTTGGATTTGTTTACTATGTACTCAACAAAAATAATATAAGCCTTCTCGTGGTCTCTCTCTACGGACAGAGATCACGTGTCACTGGAGTCCAGCCAGCCTTGGATCTCATCCACAGCGAGCTGACCACCTTCAGAGGGTTACAGCTTCATAAGGTACATTTTCATACTCTCAGTTCAGTTCATGCCCTTAAACATGAAAGCTCTGTGTTCTTTTATTCTAACTCAGGCAACTAAAAATCATACCTTTTAAATAATACTTAAAAAAATTCTGTTAAAAAATAGTGTAAACAATTCCAGATTTGGTTCTGAAGCAGACTTGTAGTGCTACAGCTCACGCTCCCGTTGAGCAAGTCAACCGAGCCACCGTACAAAGTCGCAGTCAACAAGGGAGACAAAGCTCCCAGTTTGGTTTTAGACACTGGAGAGTGCAGCCATCCGTTTTCAAAAGGGCTAAAAGCTTTTTTTTCCATCCTCAGCAGAAAATGTAAACGGTATTTAGGATTATTTCTTCAAGCAAGACATACATCTAGCAGGTTGAACAGAGAGATGAATCTAGTTCGCGCTCCCTCGTGTGGGCAGAACATTACTAGCCTGTGCCTACCACGGGGGCTCTGACAGAGCATGACTGGCTAGAAGAGCACGCCCGTGCCGAGTCTGGCAGACATTAAAATTAATTTAGAAGAGAAACTATGGCAGCATCTGAATTTACAAACCTCGAGGTGTTTTGGTGTTGGTTTCTTGTGGGTTTTTTTTTTTGTTTTGTTTTTTTAATTGTACTGTGATCTACTGACAAAAGACGGTAAGAACACCAAACCACAGAGCAGTTTAACCAAACACTGGTAATTTCTGCACAGTCAGCTGTCAGAGCTGCCCTTGCTTCCTCGTCTCACAACGGTACACACAGAACTTCTGCCGTGACATTCTATGGGGAAATGAGCTGTGCCCTGTAGGTTCTGATTTGCTCTCACAACCCTCATTTCAAATAGAGGCAAAAAAGTGCTCCACGTTCCTTTAAAGAGACAATCTAAAGAGACTCCAGCGTGCAGAGCCTGTACACCTTACATCTTAACACTTATTTTGTAACACGGTGTGCAAGAAGGGGAACCACATCCGTGACATTACTCTGCTCCTTCCACGGCTGTAGTAGAAACTGCCTTAACATAGTAAGGGCCTTCACGCAGGTAAGCCCTGAGCCTCAGAAAATACTGATTCCCAAAGATTTCCGTGATCGTTTTCGAGTTTACGAGGGCCTTCACCAGTTCGTATTTGGCATCTTTCGAAGCTTTGTCAGGCTCCACAGATCTGTCTACGATGTACTCCACAAACCCTGGACTGTCAAGCATCAGCTTCTGGGCCCATGGTTGATTTGCAATAGCCTAAACATGAAGACAAAAAAGAGGGGATAGGGGGAAAAGAGCTCCTTTTAAAAAGCTGGTTACATGGTAGGCCATCACACAAAGAGCCAAGGAACAGGAAAAACGAAATGGGATATTCACTCTACACAGTAGAACAGCCACCACCCAAATCAAGCAGCAGGGTTTAACACTGGAAAACAAGTCCAGCTCAGTGCTTACCCTTCAAAGTTTTAAGTGAATTATCACAGCAGTGCCCCCGATACCGAAGCAGCACCCTAGAGCAGGGCTGTTGTCTTCTTTTCATCTCAACTTATAAGAAAATAAGTATTACAGACCTGACATGCCTGCTGCACTATTTACACAGCGAATGCAAGTGAGGCACAAGGAGAAAGGCCTTATTTCTGACCACATCAGAGCTTCAGCAAGAAGTCTGAGGCATTCATTTAAAAAATAAGTAAGTAAATCAACGACCGAACGCCAATACGATTCCCTGCCTGATCTCTGAAAGCAAAAAGCACTTACTGTAAACACCCGCAAAGCCCCACAGTGGAGATCAGGGAATGGCTGAGTACTGATGCTCCGGAAGAGTTCCAGTGGCTGGCTAGACAAGGACGTGAACCACGATTCAGTCATTCTTAAAAGGTCTTCTGTCTGCTGCTCCGGCTGCAGGCGCCGCGTACGAAAACGGAAGAGTTTGGTCAGGATTATGAAAAGCTTTTGAGTTTTGGTTGTATGTTCAACAGCTAAGGAAGGTATTTAAAATGAACCACCAGCAGATTAAACTGAAATAGTTTAAACATTCAACTTGTTTTCATGAATGAAGAAATGGCCTTCTGTATTTCAGTAGCTTGGAGGACAGATTTAAACTAACTGCTACACGAGGGAAGTGCTGTGCAGTCCTGCAGGCAGATGAAGAGGCCCTGCTCACCCACTTAGAGCTGCCCTACTGAAACCAGACCCCTGGATCTACACAACATACACCGGGATTAGAGCGGTTTGCCACTGTCCCTTTAAAGCACAAGAATATTAAACAGTTTACTCCCATTCCCACCCTCATGCTGTCTTGACTTCATGTTTTATAAACATATTTCAGAACACCTGACTTCCTACAAACTCAAACTTTACGCAAACAAACAGATTGGGGAATTTCAAAACAGTGAAGTGAACAGAGTCACGGAGTGGTTTGGGTTGAAGGGACCTTAAAGTCCCCCCAAGTCCCACCCCCTGCCACCGGCAGGGACACCTTCCCCCCGACCAGGTTGGTCCAAGCCTCATCCAGCCCGGCCTTGGACACTTCCAGGGATGGGGCATCCACAGCTTCTCTGGGCAACCCGTCCCAGTGCCTCCCCACCCTCTGTGGGAAGAATTCCTTCCTGATGTCCCATCTCAGGCTCCCTCTTTCCATTTAATCCCATTACCCCTTGTCCTGTCACTCCCTGCCCTTGGAAAAATTCCCCCCCAGCTTCCTTGTAGGCCCCAGAATGACTATTCTTAATGCCTCAGAACAGCAGAAAGCTACCACTGGTACCTAAACTAGATGCTGCAAAAAGGTCTTCAACCAATTAGTTAGATGCACAATAATTTAATTATTGTAGATTAAAAAAAGCCAACCCCCAACTCAAGCCACAAACTTACAGGCAGGTAAAGAAGCGATGAAATTGCGTCCAAGCATCGAAGCCGTAACTCCGTCGGGGCATTCTTTGCCTGGTGCCCTATTCTGTTTAACAGGGTCTGGAACCTACTCCCTTTGAAAAGAAAACCAAAGTGCTTTTAATTACTTCAGATGGATCTCTACAGGAGTACAGCATTCCCTCCTCTATCACACCAAAGCAATTCATTCTTGTACGTTATGACATACTGATAAAATTGAAAAACATGATACTAACTTGTTTTCTGTAAAACCTGTTTGCCTTCCACGTTTGATCCCAGGATCCCCAGCGTATCCACGGCCACTCCAATCATGGTCGGATCATGACTTTCTGCCATTTCAAAGACTTTTTCCACAAAGACAGGGTATCGTTCACAGATCTGCTGCGGGCTGTCTACAACAGCCAGGTTTCCAAAAAATTTAACAAAGCCTGAAAGAACGACACAAATAATTCAGAGTGGAGGAACAGTACCTTTAGTAATTAAATATACATCAACATAGGA
>NW_010227597.1:0-3706 GCF_000690775.1 Eurypyga helias | reverse complement strand
GTGTTATTAAGTCTGTGAAAGGCATCAGAATAAGGACAGAACTAAGGAAGAAGCCAGTATTTTTGGAGTTACTTAATTCATGATGTAACAGCTGTCTTTGAGGCTTGGAGCAACCTGGTCTGGTGGAAGGTGTCCCTGCCCAGGGCAGGGGGTGGGACTGGGTGGGCTTTAAGGTCCCTCCCAACCCAAACTAGTCTGTGATTTTTGAATTTATTAAAAAAAGGCTACAACAACACAAAGTCCAAATGGACAGTAGAGTCTCTCCAGACCTTACCTGTGCTGCTACAGTTAACCAGTGATATTATTAATGCGTTGGACTGTCCTTCAGTGTTTTTTGCACAGATCCAGCACATGCTAATGCTCAAAAATCCACGTGACCTTTCAAACCAGAGGCTTAGTATTCCTCTCAATTTAAGTCATTAATAAAAGCAAGCAGTAAACACTGGAAACAACCTGGTAAATAGAAGCCTGAGAAAGGATCAGACTCTGCCCCAACGATGATGTTCGAAATTTTGTCGATAACGCCTTGTTGAGCGAGATACTGACGGCCGTGCGGGGTATGGGCCAGCGAGGTCACCATCTCGATACACGTAGCTCTGTAACAGACACGCAGTTATTTCGGCTTATTCCAGATGGGGTTTTCAAGCACTCTGTGATTTAAGAAAACAGGTTTTCTACCCAAAATTCACACAACCCCCGCAAGCTCACTCAGCCACCTCACTTCAGGTGTAGGGTTGGAAAGAATTCAGAAGTGTTTGTACTGCAGCCCAGCACCACGATTATCACAGCACATTGGGGAAACGTCATCTTTGGCCCCAAATTTAAGTATAGGGTATTTTACACTCCGGGCAGTTTAAGAAGAGGCGGATAAAGCGTTTTCCTGGAAAGGGTTTCACGAGAAACACACACAAATGTGTGTTATTTTCCGACTGAACATCAGAGTTCTAACAACGAGGGAAATCGCACTGGCAAGCCAACATACCTGACCAGCATGTCATCTCCGGTCAACTCCCCAATTAACTCCGATATTAACCCACTGTTCGCACAGTAATTCAGCGAGTCTGCTGACACCGAAGAAATCTCAACAATTAGCTAAATAACAGCACGGGGAGGGGAAAAAAGGATGGTTTATAAAAACATTATAATGATAGCAATTCACAGTAATGGCAACATACATCCTGTCATGCTGACTAACCCTCTAGATATGAAAACATCATGAAATTCTGTAATTAATAATCAAGCTAAATGTTTGCCTGAAACAAGTTCAGAAGGAGTTCCAGGTTTACAGCACATGCATGTGATTTCTATTCACTCATCTTTCCTTCAGAGGATCCTCACCACTGTCCCCATTAAGCTCCAGAACGGGTAAACTGTCTTATTTCTGCTTTGCCATACACATCCAGACTGACACAGTCAGCGTCTTGCTCTCTTCTCCCCTCCAGATGTTTTAACAGCACTTCCCATCCAAAGGTGAAGACTACAGCAGCTATTTTACTTACACTTTTAAAGATGCAAACACTTTACTGTAGCTTCAGGAACTCTGTGTGGCCCTACCAATGCCCCAGCCACAAGTTAGAAACTAAGAGAGGTAAACAGCACCTCATACTTTCATCCATAAACTGAGAAAGAGAAGTTATGATGGTATTTGAGGGCCAACGCTGCTGCACTCTTCCTGCTCCTTTCTAGTCCTGACAGAATGAAGAAAAGCTTGTAGCGCACTGATAAAGACTAATTTAAAAGCAAGCCATGAAATCCAGACTGTAATTCAGAACCAGAGTCCAAGAGAACGGCAGTGTCACGCCGCTCAGAGGCCGACGCTGACGGCACCCCTACCTCATACACTCTGTACCGAACAATATCACTTGTTGCCATGACATTCTTCAAGTCACTCAACAAACTGCTCACAAATAAAGCCTCTAAGCCATCCTGGGTCTGTGCTATTCTTGAGAGAGATTTGATGGCCTGAAAGCAAAAAAAAGGAGCTTATTATTAACAACAAACAAAAGCACAAAGAGAAGAAAATTCAAGACAATCAGACGTAGCTTCAATGTGCTTTACTAACACATTGCGTCAAGTTACACACCTACAACTTCAACTGTGACTCCCTTTTCACTGACAAGAGCTAATTATGGTCACTGCCCCAAAGTCTCTGGGCTCAAATTCAGATCTCCGAGTTCCCTTTGGCATTAATCGCCAAAGATAACAGTTCTGGGTAAGTTTTCTAGCACATCTAAGTGATTTCTGGGCTTAAGGCACCTACAACCTTATAACATCTTTCAAGCAGCATGAGGGCTCTTTTCTTCAAAGAGGACCAGAGGCTGTAGTCTCAGACGCAGCAGAAAAGCTGCTCTGTGCGGCACCTACTCAGTTTGCATAGGAAGACAAAGAGAAAGCAACGCTTACCTCTTTAGCCACTGCTATTTTCTCTCCACCAATGCAATTTATTATTTGCCGTAGTAATTCAGGACTGTTGAGAATTTCTGTAACAGCATCTGAACTTTCAACAATCCTCCCAACCTAAAGACATGGTTAAATGATTAAAGAAAATACAACTTTTTTCCACTCTAAGGACATTCAAGTACGGGAACAACTACCCAGACTGCCTCTTTAGCCACTGCTATTTTCTCTCCACCAATGCAATTTATTATTTGCCGTAGTAATTCAGGACTGTTGAGAATTTCTGTAACAGCATCTGAACTTTCAACAATCCTCCCAACCTAAAGACATGGTTAAATGATTACAGAAAATACAACTTTTTTCCACTCTAAGGACATTCAAGTACTGGAACAACTACCCAGACTGACAGAATCACCATTTTTGGAGATACTCAGAACTCAACTGGACAACACCCTGAGCAGCCAGCTGCAAGCTGGCCCTGCTTTTAGCTGGGGGCTGGC
The DNA here is from genome assembly GCF_000690775.1 of Eurypyga helias. NCBI lineage: Eukaryota > Metazoa > Chordata > Aves > Eurypygiformes > Eurypygidae > Eurypyga > Eurypyga helias. The sequence continues at coordinate 809 of NW_010227597.1, read as the reverse complement.
CCTGAAACCTCTAGAATCCCATTCCAAACTACACTGTTCCACAGTTCTTCTGTATTAATGCAACAAATGCCAAGTTACTACTGCCTGATCCTCTTCAGCATTTCCACAGTGTTGTTCAAAGCATCCCAAATACCAAAGCGTTGCTGCACTTAATTCTTATGGCGCCTGCTGTCAGGGCTGGCTTGGAAAGCTTTAATCAGACGTGACAGAAGGTTCATTTAGCAGTTACTTCTGTCGAGACGTAAGTTTTACACGTTATGTTTAACAGACACATCATCAAACATACAGAACAACACACTGCAGAGTGTTTCTCCAGAAGTGCATGAGCGTGTAAGAGCACAATTCCTGCAGGGGACGCTCGATGTAGTGCTTCTGTCACAAATTAGGACGTGGAACAACCCTAACAGAGTAGGTCTAACCCAGCCTGGCACAAGACAGAGCCCTGCCCCTCCTCCTGGAGGAAAACCCGGTACCTGGGATATGGTGAGGATTTTCACGGAGTCATCGGGGTGGAAAAGTCCTTTCTGAAGCTCTTCTCTGAGGTTCTGGATCACGTAGACCGGGTCCAGGGCCTGCAGGAGCCTCTCCAGGATGGCAACACACGCGGACACCTGCTCCCTGGGCGGGACAGAGAAAAACCAAGCTTTCAGGAGGGACACGCCGCCGAGTGCTCCCAGATCCTCGGCTATGCCAGCCCCCGCCCTGAAGGAGGGCAGGGAAGGAGACGGCGCGGCAGCAGGAGCCACCCCGCTCCAGGGGAAAGGGACAGAGAAGGCGACGGGGCCGGGTCAGGCCCGCGGGACCGGGCC
>NW_010227596.1:30311-38344 GCF_000690775.1 Eurypyga helias | reverse complement strand
GTGTGCGGAGCGCGTGGCGCACGGCGGCGGCTCCACGGAGCCCTTGGCTCGCCTGACGGCTCTGTCTCCCCGCCTGACGGGTGCCAGTGTTTTCAGCTATGTAGACACCGTGTTGCAATCAAATGGCTATTCAAATATGCAAATCCTGGTAGGAAAGACAATGTAAATTGTTTGTTTATCCTCCTCTCCTCCCCTCGCACAGCCCCCAAGGCCATAAATTATTAACTTTTGGAAGAGATGGCATATCCTCAACAGCAGCCGCTCCTGGCAGGGATAGGGTTTGTCACAGCTTGGGCAGGTTTTCCTGCAGGAGCAGGGAGTTGTCTTTTGGTGGGGTGGATGGATACTGGGAGCCTGTCAGACTGAACAGGCCATATGGTCGCCGTGATAGTTCCCTGCTCGCTCAGCAGTGCAGGCTGGACGGCGTCCGCCTTGCTGAATCCTGCAAATTCGGAAGAAATGGGATGGCAGCAGCAGGTCCAAGTTTTTAGTCAGAGAAGGTATTCTAGGAGGCTTCTGTGGCAGCAAGAGTGATGGACATTGTCCGAGTCTCATTCTTCATGTGTCTGGAGACAAGAAAACACCTCTGCTGTAGCTTGGCCTGGTCATGCTGCCTGTGGAGAATTGTGGTCTTAGTTGTGGTCAGGCTTATTTTGGAGAGAACCTAAAAAGTTCATGGTCTTGGTTACTCTCAGGTGTCTGCGGTCAGTCATAGCACACTGGCAGTCTGTGTGCTTCCTTTGGGATCGCAGAACCTTCTCGTGGTTTGGGGAAATGGCATCAACTTCAGTGGAGATGGAGCTTTTGCTTTAACTCCTGTGTGTGCATGTCTCTTGCCAGCTTTTGCTCTGTGTCCAGGCTGCAAGCTGGGATTTTGAGTCAGATTCCCTTTCCTACCTTGTCCTCCCCTCACCCTACACCCCCTAAAATAAAACCTGAATGTGACACCTATGAAATCACCTGTAATCTGTTTGTGCTTCTTCCAGATCCGAGCAGATGGTCCTCCCCATGGCGGGATTCAGTATGAAATGGTGACAGTTTTCAAGGACGGGAGCCCAGTCCTCCGAGACATGGCCTTCTCCATCGACCAGAAGTACCTCTACATCATGTCAGAGCGACAGGTAAGGGGTCTGCTTCCATACCTCCGTTGTTGCGGCTTCCTTCCTTAAGTCGTCTGTTGATGGAGCACACGGAGCGGAGCTCGGTATGGGTGGAAGGAGCACTGGCAGAAGCTTGGTTTAATCTGCCTCTGACCAGAGACTGAAATCACTGCAGAGGGGGAGGGCTGTGCCTGCTTATTCTTGCCTCCAGGCATTGGGAACTGAGCTGAGCTGCTGTAGAGGAAATGTGGTTTGAGGCCCTGAACCATCCCTGCCTAGCTAACGAGATCCTAAGCCACGAGCACTACAGATTCGCTCCCTGCAGCCAGGCTGGCAGGCTGTGGGTTTGTGTAGTTTTGTCTGAGCATCCTTTATGACGGCTTCATTTATTTTCCGGTGTATTTTAAGTGGTTGCGAGTGAGCGATGCCAGTGCACAGAGGTGGGGCCACGCATGGTGTGGGTAGGTGCTGCGCGAAGGTGAGCCTTGCCCTTGGCACAGCAAATGGCCCTTCTTGGCTCCCGAGAAAATCATGTAATCTTTACCACAATCTCTCATTTTTAAAAATGGGAGTAGATTTTCCCTATATTACACCATGGTCCTACAAGGAGAATTCCTTGGTGCCTGTGTAACTGGTAAGGCGGGGGTGATGTGAATTTATCCGCACGTTCACGGTGCTTTGACCGGGGCAGACGCGTTAACAGCCGTCAGTCCTGAGCAGCACAGTCTGCAGACGAGGGACAACTCCTTGTTGGCGGGAGGGGATTTCTTTGGAGTCAGTTTGATCACACAAACTCTTCCCTGGAGACTGATGAACCAGCGAGGCAGGTCTCGGTGGCAGGAGCCCTCGCGCAGCATCCCGGAGGGAGAGCCCAGGACTGGGTCACTGTCTCCCAGCTTGTGCTGGTGTCTCTGGGACTTGCCACTGTTTATTGTCCACGTGGCCCTTCCTCTGAGCCTGTTTCTGAGCAGGATAAACTGCTCTGCAAAGAAGGACCAGACTGTAGAAAGCAAACACGAAATTATTATGATGGGAATTTATGGCCAGTGGTCCATAGGAGTCTGTTGCTTAGGGGAGCCAGCACAATGTAAATAATGTGGGACCTTCTGTTCTTCTCTGAGACAAGAAAACACACCCAGTCCCCACCATTAAGCCAGACTTCTGGGTTCACTGACTCTGCTGAGCACTTTATTGGCTATTACTCACGACTGTGTAATTCAGATTAATAGAGCTGGTGCCTTGTGGGTGGTGGAGACAGGAGAAGGGTTGCATCTGAAGATGTCTGGATGCTATTAAATCGTTCTGTGTTGAGTTAACCCTCTGGTCACTAACAGCTTTCCATGTCTGCTGGTAAACAAACAGCTGTCCTCCCTCCCACCTGCTCCGAGATGCTGCGGAGAGGTATCACTGTGAAGGGATGGAGGTAGAGAGCAAGCAGCTATCCTAACAGCTCTCCTCACGCTAGGGAGCTTACAGCTCCTCCCGAAGCCAGCAAGACTGTTTTCCTAACCTGTAGCAAAACAAAAAAATGAAAGGAAAATACTTAGCTTGGCTATGAAGTTATTTAAAGCCAGCGAATAAATACTTTAGAAGAGTGCGACGTCTTGTTCCTGCTAAAAGACTTAACTGGATGAATCCCTGTGGTTAAAGGCGGCATTATATGCTTGTTATAGCAACTCAGTGATAGAAACTGCCGTGAACAGCCACAAATTTAGGATCCCATTCCGGCTTGGACTTGGATTAGATGGTACTAATGAGGATGTATGCAAATTTTGCAATTGAATTGTTTTATTAACATGTTAGTGTTGTGGTCATTTTCCCTGGGAGCCGTGCGTTCCTCATGCTCATGCCAGGGAGGAAACAATCCAGCGTGTATCTCAAACCATTGAGGAACTGTTTTCCTTAGGAGGCAAATCCAGTGGGAATGCCTCCAACTCATCGTTTATGAGGCGAGAGCATCTTAATATTCATCAAAGTACTAATTTACTTAATTGTGAAACAAAAAGATGTGGAGAGAATTAGCAAATAATAGAATATTCCTGGGACATTAATTCCAGTTCCAACCACGGCTCTGGCAAAACACTCGCCGTGGGGGAGGCTCCGGGAGCGGGAGGATGTGGTCCCTCGTTCCGTGCTGGGCAGGCTGTGGGATTTGCCTTTTGCCTTTGTAAGGATGCGTGCTTTGGGTCCAGAAGTCCCGGCATGCCGTTACATATGGATGTCGTCAGCTCCTGTGACCCCCCTGCCCTCCTCCTGGCAGTGTGATAGTTCAGCAAAGCGGAGGAGAGAATATATTTTTTCCTGAGTGCTATATAAAGGAGCCTGATGATTGAAAAGGGGTCAGGACCAAAAGAAGGAGAAAGGCCCACCAGCTTCAGAGGGCTGAGGCTGTAAATGGTGGGAAGTGCCCCCAGAAACACTGAGCATATACAGCAAAAATGCCTTCTGAAATCTTGAAATCTGGAACAAAATGAAATTCTGCCATGGTAAAATGCCATAGAGAGCAGCTGTTCTTAACGTTGATGTGCTGCATGCTAACGTACTGGGGGAGGGTTGTCCAGAGCCTGTGATTTTAAATATCTGCTGAGAAAGAAACAGGATACATGCCTGTGTCAAAACACATCTTTCAAAAACTGGGGGGGGGGCGGATGGAATTCAGCTCAGAAGCCGGTGCTCCCCGATAGCACTGGGTAGCGGGTCTGGAGCCCTTGCGGCTGTGGCCTTGGGTGCAGAGCATCGCCGAGACGCGATGCGGTGTTGGACCGGTTGTGCTGAATAAACTGAGACGTGTGGCTGCTTCCCAACAAAGAGTCGATGTCACATTTCGGTACGAAGCCCATCTTCCTTCTGTGCTAGCAGCAGCTAGGATCAGCTTCATGCTGAAATGGGTGCGGGAAGGTAGTTTCTTCATCCTAAAATCTGGAGTTGTGGTTGTAGGCACAGTCTTTTCCCACTCCTGGCTCCTGTCCCAGCCCTGTCTGTGCCTCGCTCCAATTTATCCGCAGTCCTTTTGAGCTCTCCGTGAGCCTTTCGTGTTTCGTTGCCAACTTCTTCCAAAGCAGAATATTTGACATTTGATTTCACTCCCACAAAGCACAGAAGCAACAGTTGCGCAGCCCAGTCTGGGGGAGAGAAGGATACAGAAACTTTGCTTCCAGCCACTTATTCCGAGTCCTTTAACCACATGATTTAAGAGTGCTTATTGGGAGCTTTTACAGGCTCTCTTCCCACTGCACCTGGTTTCAAATAGCTCTTAGGGCAAATGAGAAACGATTCTGACCCTATTTAAAGCAGAAATTCATTTCTCAGCGCTGCTCTAGCAAGCAAACACCATCTCTGCCCACAAGCTGAGCAAGGCTCGGATGGCACTAGATGCTGCTGCGACGGAGACGTGTTGCGTTAGCGGAGCTACGTGGGGTGCCAGGACGGGAATAGCAGCGGGGCCGGGGAAGCGGGGCTGCCAGGCGTTGGCAGAGGTACGCTGTGCCCTCCGGCAGAAATAGCAGCCGGTGCTGGGGGTGGGTCGGCGTCAGGAGGCACCGGCGCAGACGCGGCGAGAGGACTTGCACCGGGGCTCTTCTTGGCTGGTGCCCAGCACGAGCTCCCGCTTGTTTTTCATCGGCAGAGAAATTCAAGTAGCAGTTTTTGTGAGCATTCTAAAGCACTGAAGCAGAAGCGGTAGCGTTGGTGTCATGACGGGCTTGTTGGCCTCTCCGCTGACCTCTGGTGAGACGTGAGGATGCACCCAGGGCTGGGAGCCCCAGCGATTATAGCAGCAGGCAAGGGGTTAATGGCAGCACAGGGCAAAACCAGGGACAAATATCTCTGGGCCACCAAGGGCCCCCAGATAAAAATCTTCCCATTTTGATGGCGAGTCTGTCACAGAGCCCACGCCGACAGCCCTTGCATGTGCAGGAAAGCTGCTCCCATTTCTTGCCTTCAGAGGGAAAGGCTGAAGCTTACAGGAAAGGCGCTGGTTATATTGAGAAACGTGGCTTTATAATTCAGTCCTGAAGCATTAATTGCCTGTGTGGCAGGGAGACGGTAGGTTTTTTTAATGTATGAAAGCTCAGTGCATTTCAATTAAATAAGCTCTCTAGGACGAGGGCAATTTTATGACTCCAAGGCTGAAACCCCTTTTTGCTGGCTGTGTCTGCTCTCTGTGCAAGTTCAAACTGTTGCAGCGCTGGCTTCGCGTGCAGCAGGTTTGACTGTGCTCCCACGTACACCTTCAGCCGTCGAGAGCTAACCCCGTGAGAAATGGTGGGCATACTTCAGCGCAGAGATTATATAAGCATCAGCAGAATTGGGGCCAAAGATTTTTGCAGCTCTTGATAGAAGAACAAATTCGGTTATTTTTAATCTGGGAGTGAGCGGAGGCTCAATCAAACACATGGCAGGCACCAGGGCAGGGATTGCTGGCTCCAGAAGATTTCACCACCTAATCAAGGGCTATAAACACGAAATTTAAAACAGCGTGATCAAAATACTGCAGGGCTTGTTGGAAGGAATATCCCTGCGCTAGTGAAGAGAAACATGGCCCAGAGGGTCTCTTCCCTTCCCAAACGCAGGGCTGTGAGCCTGGCAGAGTGTGCAGGAGGTAGACATGGGTGCAGGATGCTGGCATGTGCAGAGGAACCTGACCCCGGGGCAGGCGCTCCCCCTCCTCCCATTGCTTCTTCCCCACGTGCAGACACACCATCCTGAGACATATTTTTCCTTCTTTATTTTCCAATGCTTTTTTTTCCAGCTAATGATCTATCCCTTGTTTGTGCTCATTACATAAACTCCTTTAAATTGCTGAGGCCACGCGATGCAGGTCTGCTCCCTGATGGGTGAAGCAGCCCCTTCCTAATGAGATACCTGGCCAGGACGTTGCATATGCAAAAACTCATCTTCCATAAGCATCCTCCAAAATCCCTGTGCGTTTCATTGCCTCAGAAACACTGCTGCTCTCAGCTCATCCGTAGTTACTTCGGTGGTTAATTCTGCCACAGGGGGATGATTTCATTCTGCTTTTATACGGTACGTAACAGCAGCATCCTGCTCCGTGACTGGGAAACTCACCATTCCCGTGCTAGAAATAATAACACATAATCACCCAGCGAAATGCAGATAACAACAATTAGCACAGCAGAGCTCAGAGGGCTGTGGACCGCTGCAGCCTGAGGAATCCTTTACTCCTCCAGTGCATCCCAAATGCTCCGTGGCTGGTCTGTCTGTGTGCGTGATGCTGAGCCCCTCTGTGCTTCTTGCCTTAGGGGGAGGCAAGGAGGAGTTAGAGGGTGTGGGATGACTTTTGCTTGGTTTTAAGCGAGCACTCACTAGAGCACCTGAACGATTTCTTGTGTCTGATGTGACATTTTTATACCTGGGTGATGTAGCTCAGAGACCCTTATGCAGAGTGTTATGAGTGGAGCTGTCGCTTGGTGGGAGGCAGCGAAGATTAATGCTGGCCCCTAAAGATTCCCCTCACGCCGTGGCGAGAAGGGCATGGCAGTGGGGAGGGCAGAGCCGCTGCTGTAAGTGATGGCCCCTGGCACTGGGAGGGGGGACCCCGCGCTTATGCCAGGGTGTGCTGGGGAGACTGAAGGTTATTTGGATGGAAGAGGTGGAAGGGGCTGTTTTATGTGCCTGCAGCCGCTTTATCCCAGCCTTGCCTCTTAACCAGCGAGGAGCAGTGCTCTGGGCATCGTTACCATGTGTGCATCAGCACCGGGGGCATTGGCTAGTATGGCCAGCATTGACCTGGCCACGAGCGTCTCGCATGCTGCCGGCCCCTCGCTCCGCAGAGGGAGCAGGAAGCGCTGCCGGAGCTCGCTCAGACCTGTTGCTTTTCCATGGAGTGAAGTTCCCCCCTCCCTCTACATACACATCATCATGGCTTTGGGTGAAGAAACTGTCTTTTGGTCTGCTGCGTTAGCTGTGAAATATTTGCTTTGCAAATGGCCCCATGGCAGGAACTGCAGTCTCTGGGGATGATTTGTTGCGCAGCTCCCTGTCCTGTAACCCCAAGATGCTTAAGTCCTCTGAAAACTGCTTTGCTTTGGACTGAACTTTCTGGATGCTGATTGAGAGGGCGGCAGGTAGGGGCTGCCTGGATGATTTAAAAGAGGTTGGAACTGGAGAGAGGGCTGAAAAATCAAGGAAGTCCATCAGTTCTGGAGTAGCGAGGCTGTAAATACTGATGGTGTCCTGAAAAGAACTGAGAAAACACAATAAAAAATGCAAGAGATGTGAATAAAAGGGTCTGGAGACATCAAGAGGGGAAAAAAATGAACTGATTAAATTTTTAACTCCATTATCTGCTAGTTGAACAACCAGTTAGCTGGATGTAATCTTAGCAACGTTTGAATCACTGGAACAAGGAAAATGGCTCAGCTGAATCCCACCAGAGGTGTCCAAAATCCTGCCTCCCACGAACCGCTCCATCCCATCATCCTGCCCCAGTGCCGTGCAGATGATGGAGGGTGCAGCTGGACTCGGCCCCGTGCCTTGCAGCCACCCTCGGTGTCACCAGCCTGGCTGGGACCTCGGGGTGCATAAACACGCTCGCCCAGTTTGGGTTCCTCCACGACCGCTGCCAGAAAGGCATGAACGTGCCGTGAGCTTGGGCAAAGAGGGGGTAGAGGTGGGGAGAGAATCCCCCGCGAGCAGCGCGGTCCATGTCCTTCAGGAAGGGCTGTGCTTGGGGGGGAGGTTTGCGCCAGCTCTGTGCTGTCCTCCTCCACCACCTCTCCCCTAAATTCCGTGAGTTGATGAGGGTTTCTTCCACTTTCCTCCCTGTAGTCAATTAGGAATAATGAAGAAATTCAGCTGAAAACTTGGCTGGGATCATGAACACCATCTAGCTGACAGGTAGGATGCGTTAATTAGCATAAATTGACCAAAGGCAGCCCAGCCCGGGCAGGAGGGACCGCACGCCTCACTCCC
>NW_010227596.1:13669-30278 GCF_000690775.1 Eurypyga helias | reverse complement strand
GGGGCTGGCGTGTGGGTGCAGGCGGGTTCCAGCACGTCCCTGCAGCCCGCTGAGATCGATGGGCGAACACAGAACACTCAGAGCGTTGAAGGGTGCAGAGTTAAGGGCAGAAGTCTCGGAGGTAACGAATGGTGAGAAGTAAACTTGCCTGGAAGAAGTGCTTAAAAACAAAGAGCAACTCCCCAGTGTAAAAATTCAACCCTGGGGTCAGTGGGTTTGTTTTTTCTGAACGAGATACATTCTAGACATTGCTCATGTGGTTGTTTCTTTCAACTGCTTGCTCGGTTTGTTTTCAGGGCTTGTTTTGCTTTGTTTTTTCTTTGTATTAGTCTATTTTTCCCCCTGCCAGTCACAGCCACAGGGTTCCCATGTGTTTGCTTCAGCGTTTGCTTCCCTTTCCAATTCCTCCTGCTCCACAGACCCATTGTTTAATTTTCAGGCGAGCAACCCCAGTCCTGAAATATTTCCAGAATTTCCTTTACGTGCGTGTACGCACACCGCTCACCCTTCTCAGCACGGCAGGGCACGAGGTGTTTGCCAAGGGGACAGTCGACAGCCCTGGAGAGCTGCGGGAAGGTCTGACATCCCTCCAGGCTTGATTCCACCCCCGGTTACACAAGGTGGAGCTGGAGTTTGGATGCGTCTCTGTGGATGGTGCTGATGCTCACGGCTGAGTCTGAGCCATGCAGGGAGCAGAGCCGTGGGGTTTGGATGGACAGACAGACGCAGGTCTCCTGTCCTTAACAGGAGCAATGAGAGAGGGTGAGAACTGTGTTCCCAAGAGAGAAAATTATTGAAGGAGAAATCTGAAATTTCACCCTCAGTGCTCAGCTATGAAATTTAAAAGCAAACCTCAAGTTCCTCTTTCTCTCTACTCGAGCTTTCTTAACTTTTTCTCTTCCCCCCCTCCCCTTTCTTAGGCTGCTGCAGTAGTTTTTCTTCCCTGCAAATGAGTTTGGCGGCTACTCAGCCGGTGAGGAGGGGAATTGTTCACACTGGGCGCTAACAAAAAAGAAACATAACTCACAATATGGTGAGGGGAGCTCTGAAATGGCGCAAATTATTCTATTTTATACTTTAATTAGTTTGAATTAGCAATGGGAATAGATGCATAAAATGATCCAGTGAAGGGTGAAATGGAAAAAGGGATATGGTGTAGAGTATTGCTTTATTCTTATGAAGTTTGCAGGAAGTAAGCAGAGGCGATGTGCAGCCCTTGCCCTGCCCAATCTTTTCCCTACGAGCTCAGAGCTGAGGGCTCTGCAAGGGGCAGCAAGTTGTCTCGTGCAGCACTCCCTGCCCTTTGCACGTGCACCCCGGAGGCTGGGGACAACGTGGCGCCTCGTCTGGTGGCCGTGAGTGGGATGGAGAGCGGCGGAGGGACCCCTCCAGCCGGCTGGTCTCCAGGCTTGGCTCCTGGCTCTTCCTTGAGCATCAGCATCAGGCTGAATTCTGTGGCCCGAAGGGGCAGAAGGATTTAAGAGAGCTCAGATCCACCCCGAGTCTTAACCTCTGAGCTTCCTTTGCCATTTTGCCCCTCGATGTTCTGGTTTTGGCTTTCAGTGTATTTTTTAGCTTCTTTGTTTCATTTCAGATCAGTTGAGGGAAATACAGCTCCAAACACAGATTCCCATGACAATTTGGAAATGATCAGGGCTAAAATATGCCGTGTAAGTCCCAGCCCAAACCTCTGAATGCCCTCAGCCAGCCGGACACTTAGGCCAGTCCCACTGGCATGGCTTTAATACAAACAAACAGTCAGCTTTAAAACCAAATTCCCACCAAACTATTTGAAAAGTTTGGAAATGTTTAAGAAAAGGTTCCTGCAGATTCCACATAGGTTGAAAATGATGGATGTGCCCCAGGGGAACTGGCTGTTGAGAGCTAAGACTAAATATGAAAGTTAAGGTTGGTTGCAAAGCAGAAAAACAACGGTATGTGGGGTTTGTTCTTGTTTTCCCTCCTTCCCTGGCAAAATGTTTCCCCACTACAGCAAAAAACACTTTGCTGTAGTGAAAATGTTGAGATTTTCTGAGTGTGCCAGGCTGAGGGAATGGAGGAAGGTTCAGGAATAACCTGGGATGTTTTTGGAGAGCAGGAAAGCTCCCAAAGGAAAATCCTGAGCACCAGACCTGGCGCAGCTCCTGCCCAGTAAGCAAGAACGCCCTCCAGCCCCGAGGGTCCCTCCAGCCCATCCCTGCGCCATCCTCAGAAGCCACTTGATAACTCCAGCATTTCTGGCTGATGATAGAGAGCAAAAGGAGCTCCATTAATAATCATCTATTTATTTTAGCAGCGCGCAGGAATGTGCCCGGCAGACTAAACACTCTTGTCTTCCCCTCTGCGCCGCGGGGCTGGGGGCTGCGTGCCAGCCCAAGCCGTGCCCAGGGCTGTGCCAAGTTTGCCGGGGGCCAGAGCGAGAGGAGCAGGGCTGGAGGGGGCTGCGCGAGGAGAACTAACATTGGGGTCCTGTAGGTTTCTGTGCGGGTGGAAAAGGTACCATTTTTATTGTAATCAGGCCTAGAAAGCGCTCCTTGCGTGGGGAGATGGATGTTTTCCCTCTTCCTTTTTCCTCTGCGCTTACCTGCCTGTTCCGTTATCCTCATTTTCACTGGCTTCTTTGCAGCAAACATCACCAGCCTGTGAACATTTTGCTGTCCGCTAACGGGTTTATCCTCCCCAAAGCCCTATGAGATAGAGCAGCAATATCACTTTTTAGATGAGGAATTGAAGCATAGAGATACTACGTGACCTATCCTAAGTCACACAGGAAATCCGTGGCAGAGGAAGAGACTGAACTGAAACCTCCCAAATCCTTAGTCCCGTGACAAAGGACCATTCTTCATTTCATCACTGCTCTGTGCCATAGTCACAGTGAGGTGAGCATAGGAAGAGAAGGCACCGGTCACGGTTAGCAGTGACAAATGGTTTACAAAGCCTTCATCAATGTGAGCATCACCTTCCCGGCTGCAGATAGGCATTCTGACTCTTAAAAACGTGCCTTTAAAAAGAAGAATCTTCATGAACAGGTGATTTCAGGACACAAAATCACTTTGAAAGCATTTAACCTTCATCACCAAGGGGGATGCTTCTTGCAGACGATGCGGGTGGGGTGGAGACCACGGTGCCGCGCAGCTGGAACGGGTCCTCGGGACCGTGTTCCCATCCTGGCGAAGCAGCTGGAAGCAGCCATAGCCGGCGGCATGTTCCCAGGCTTGACTGAGCAATAGGTTGATCCCTCATGGCAGCCCTCGAGTTTCAAATGCAATTTCATGTGCATTGTTGCTGCCAAGCTGCACCTGTGCGTATTAATAGATTCTGGGTTGTTTTATTCCCAAACTGGGAACTTTTTCTTTTTCCTCCAAACCTCCTTGAACCGTGGCAGGGCCAAAGTGCTGGTTTTGATGGCAAAACCCAAAACTCGAGTGGGATTTTGCTGTTTCTCTCTTGATGTGGCTGTGGTACGTAGAGCATCTCTGTAGCCCTGGCCTTCCCAAGTACACGCAGAACAGCGTCACCGATTTCAGCTGCTCCTTCTCTGTGCAGGTAGAACAGGATGGAGCGTTTTGTGCTTAACACTCGCCTGCATAGGGGCTCAAGCCGTGGGTTTCTGCTGCGTTTGCAAAGAGCTGAACAGAGAAGCAGGGCCACTCCATACTCCAGTCTTGCTGCCTTGACCGTTCACCTTTTTCTTAGACAAAACTTGGAGGTGCTGGGTTTTGGGGTCGTTTTTTTTTAAATTTGAGAGGTGGCAGGAAAAGATTATGCTTCAGATGATCGTTATCCTTCCAGTCTGCCGACTGCAGCCCAGAGGGCTGCTCAGTTGCGGAGGAGTTGGCACGGACGTTGTGGAGCGTGCTGGAAGCTGGCATGTACATACTGCTTTACCCAGCCTTCAGATGGAGCAAAATACTGCTTCAGATATGTATTCCTGAAGTCAGGGCAGCCACAGATGTCGCAGGAGGAGGGCTTTAAGGCAGTAGAGGAAAGCCAGCATGCTCACATAACAGGGCTTTGGTTGGTTATAGGAATATTTAAAGCAACGAGCGCTATTCTGAAGTTGTGCCACCAAAAACAATGACACATTGCCTCCTCCCCTCCCTGGCTCCACTTCAGAGTGTGTCTCTCCAGTTTCTCTTGCAACACATATTTATCTGCTCTGTGCCCTTATGGCTGTTTAATTAGTATTCATGTTTCCTTTCAAACAGAAATTGAGTTGAGTGCTCAGAGAGCTGGAGCGACTTGCATCATGTGGGCGGGATGGTGCCTGCTGCTCTCCCGCGTGTGGTTTTGAAAGACCTGGAGGAGACCAAATTAGGTTGTCAAGACGTCGGAGATGCTTTCCAATAATTGAAATAAAAGACCCATTTAGAATTCCATGCCTGCAGTGGAGAAATAAGAAGATTTGAGTAGTACAGGGGTCCAGAAACATGACCCAAGCATTGAGGGTCTCGTAGCATCTGGGAGGGAGTGATGGATGGAAGGATGGATGGATGGAGGGTTGGTGGGGTCTGTGCTGTCTAAGCCTGGGATCACAATGACCCAGAAGACTGTCGGAGGCAGTCACTAGCTTCGTTAGTGACACACGTAGCAATCCTGGTCAGTGCTGGGGACTCCAGGCGAGTACTACTGTAATAGAAAACAAAATGGCCAAAGCCAGCTGATGTTTAAGGTAGAATTTGGGAAAGGCTTGCTGCCTGCCCCACTGCCAGTTGTTCTCTTCCCAGCAAAGGCTGTGTAATGGAGCCAGCCTCGGGTAGACCCAGCTGCAGAGGACATGCTACAGACGTGAGCATCTCCCATGTAATCTGCTGCAGTAGGGCTGGTATTTAGCACTTGGTTCATGAAGGATATTTTCCCTGTCTCCTAACAAGCCACAGTTGTTGCTTTTCCCAAACCTCTGTGAAGTGACTCACAGGCAGGCAACTGCCAGTGTCTTGGGTGCTATTAATATCGCTGTAAGAACATGATGATAAGTATTGTGTTTTATTTGGGGAGGGATCAGAGGGGAGGATGGATGTTAAAAAAATAACTCCTCCTCGTGTGGTTGGGCCTAAGTGTGAGCGAGCCAACAGTCCTGCCCACAAGAAGAATTTGCTTAAAATCCTTTCATCGAAAAAGAGCTGACCACACTAGAATAGCATTATTGCAGAAACTGTGCCAGAAGCAGCGTTCCTGCGGAGTGTGCAAACTCCAGTTGTTAGTCAAAGGCAGGCTGCATTTTCCCATTTTGAAGACCTTAGTGATCTTAAAGGTCCTTTCCAACCAGAACAATTCTATGATTCCATGGTCTGGGGTCACCGCTTTCAGTGCGTGTGGCCCAGATGGCGGCCTGGGACGCAGCTCGGTCCCTGTCATCTTCTCCAAGCAGGATCACAGACTCATAGAATGGTTTGGGTTGGAAGGGACCTTAAAGATCATCTAGTTCCAACCCCCCTGCCATGGGCAGGGACACCTTCCACTAGACCAGGTTGCTCCAAGCCTCATCCAGCCTGGCCTTGGACACTTCCAGGGATGGGGCATCCACAACCAGGATGCTGGAGGAACCTGTAGGAGAAGCATCCCTTGTAAGGCAGCAGCGTGGTGTCAGGGGGTCTGGATTTAGGCTTCATATGCATGTGGGTTTGCTGCAACAGAGAAGGCGCTATTCCAGAAAAACTGCATCCTGTCCAACAAGGGACCTTGATCCATCAAAGTGCATAAGGGGGACAGCTGGCTTTGGGCTTTCCCTGTCCTTACAGGGGTGCGATGGGCTTGGGAACACAGTTCCACCTGCCACCACCCCAACACAGAGCGAGCCCCCTGAAATAGCCCCCTGGCCCCGCTCTGGGATGCCTGCCGGGATGGGGGCTGCAGCACTGTACGGGAGCGGGGCTGCTCGCCCCAGCTGGGCTGCCGGCCGGCGGAAGGGGAGGTGAGAATGTCATTTAGATCCCAGCTGGCAATTTCCTATCCTTTCCTAATGGACTGAATGTGGTCCCCATAACTATAAATTTTCCTGGCTTGGGTCAGTTGAAATTGGAGACTTAATGCTATAGAAGGGCAGGTTTTTATTTTATTTTTTGCGCTCTGTGTAATCACATTGATGGCAGCAGCGTAACAGTCTTGAATTATGGGTGACCAGAGAAAAAGAAGGCATCTCCTTAGCTCCCTGTTGTTATTGTCTCTGGGTGCAGAGCAAAATGTGTAGGCTCCAGGCTAGATTGTGTAAATCTCGTTAGAAAGCCATTCCCAGCTAATGAAACCCTGGGAGAGAGGGATTTGGCTTCCCAGCCTTCAGCCTTATAGCAAAGGCTGGAATAAATCCATCTTCGGTTATGTGTAGGCTGTTCTCCCTTCTCCCCCATTGCGAGTGTGTATTTATTGGGGGAGTCGAGATATCGTCCTCGTTGTCTGAGATCAGCCGCAGGTCAGCAATTTGTTGCATCTGCACCTGAATGATTTCAAGTCACAGTTATCTACTCTTACCAAAAAAAAAAAAACCCCAAAACAAAACAAAAACCTTTGTGCAAAGAAATGTCACCTGGTCTTTAATCCTTCTATGGAAAAGGGTGATCAGCCACATAAATAATTACACCTCCCCCACTGCGAGCCCCGCTCTGCAGTGTGTATTAATTCAAGGGGCCAGAGCCATTAAGGAAAGCTGTTGAAACGAAGTATCCGAGAGAAATGCATCTCCTCTTTCACTGTTTGTGTTGGCTGAGACCGTGCCTGCCAGAGCCGTAGATCCCACTTGGGGTCATGTTTGTTTGGCTGCGACTTTTGTTGCTCTAAGCACGGGTTTACCCGCTCCTACTGTGTGAAATACGATTGTCTTTGTCCTCCTTTGCTTGATGGCCATTATGTTGTTTGCTGAAGTTTCCAGCGCATCTGCTGTATTATTGGTCTTACTAATATAGAGCCGTGGCAGACGCCTCGTAACGCAGGCTCTGGCTTTCACCCCCAGGATGTGTTCCTCCTCTCTGGGGTCCGGGGGCAGGTTGGAGACCCTGACATCCAGGGTCTGCCACCCACATACCTGTGGAGATCTCTAATCCCTGGAGTCCCAGCCCATCCTCATAACCCGCCTTCCCTTCCCGTTGCAGCATCTCGAAGCAGTGATGTTTATTGCTCTGCTTTCTCATTTCATCTAATTCTTTCTCACTCGCCTTGCCTAATGCAAACAGGCACAAGGGAGCTTTTTCCTTTCCATCTCTACCCACTCCAGACCTTGCTCAGGGTTTGCTGTACGTCCTCCAAGTGTCTGTCGCCTTCTGCTACTGAGAGCAAAGCTCGGGCCAAGCCTGCAGTGCCGGGGGCCGGTGCCCAGCGCCGGGGACGTCCCCGCACAGGCACCTCGGGCGTTTGGGCAGCACGGAGGGCGTTGCTGTAGGGGTCCCTGGCTGTGGGCAGGCACAGGGGCTGCCAGCGAGTTGGCAAAGCATTTCAAGCCATCGCTGTTTGGTAAATGTTGGCTTGCTTCAATGAAACAAACTTTCTGTCTTTGAAAACAGCCTGGAGAATTTGTTTGTGTAACAAAAGGTGCTGGTGGAAGCAAAATCATCTGTGTCTGCCTGTCGTGGAAGTGGGAAAATGTACAGCCCTCATCAGGGACTATGTGCAACAGTTGAGATGAAAATCCAGTCACGAAGCAGCATCCAGGCCCTTCTGGGACAGCATGGGCTGCTGGGAGTATTTGCGTTGTTTTGCGTCTGCTTTATCTCCTGCCTGTCCCAAAGAATAGGGGTTATCCTGTGCCCACAGCAAAGTCTCTGAAGGTGGGCATACGTGCTTTTTCCTACTTTAACTAATCCTTTTTAATGCTTTACAGCCTCGTGTTTTGTAACTGAATGCTTTTTATTTAGAAAATAACATTTAGTGCCACTTCGGATTTCCAATTATTCTTCAATCGGACTTTGAGGGCCTGATGTCTTTGTCATTTCGATATGCACAAAGGATGGTGACATCAGAGCAGCCAACAGCAAATTATTTCCACTACCCATTACTAGCCCTGGGAGTGAAACGTGCAGGGCCAAATATCGTCTCAGCATAAATCTGTTGAAAGCAATTAAAGTGTGACACCAGCATCAAGTTTGTCCCACGGCTTCCAAGGATGCTGGAAGAAACTAGTGACCAGAGCTGTCCGTGAAAAGCGCCGTGGATGGCTCCTCAGTGCAGCGACTGTGAGCAGCTCTGGGTTTCCGTGTGAGATGTCTGGAGTCGGTTTGTGCTGCAGCACTGACAGCACCGACGTCTCACCTCCTCGGCTCCCAGCGCGCGGCGGAGAGCGAGTCTCTCCCACGCCGTTTTTGGGTATCAAAAGCTGCCAGCACTGGGAAGAGTGGGAAACTGATAGCTGGGATAACTCAAGGAGCCTCCTCCCTGCTTGGTGACATGGCTCAGGCTGATCCTGTTGGTGACAGGTGGCTCCTGGCCCATGTGGAGCAATTGCAGGGTCTGTTTGTGAGATGCAGGTAGGAAGCACCAGCCTGGCTCTATCCCATCACGGGCAGGTTTCTCCACCAGGGAGTCTTGGAGTCAAGGGAATGGGAGAGACTCAGTGACAGTGGAAAAGCCTCCAAAGAATGGAAACTGCAGTGATGCCAGCTGTCTGTCAGTGTTTGTGATGGGCTTTAGGGTCCCCAGTGACACCCCCTCTTACGGGAGGAAGAGACGAGCGCGGTACAACAGCCTGCTCCCTGATGGGTGTCCTTCCTACCCGGAGAGGACGCAGCAGATTGATCTGCATCTTGGAGAGCGTTAGCATTACTGCTGGCCTGAGATGACACAGCTAATTAATTACTGCACTGCCAGGGAAGTGTGTATGTGTGTTCAGAGAGGGAAGGAGGGAGGATCCATGCAGGACGGCTTGCTCCAAGGCTGAGCAGCCCTACAGCCTATGCAGGACTGGTGCTCTGGGCTGTCGCTGCCATGAGAGCTGACCGCTTCCCAGAGCCGGTACCCAGAGCTGCCTGCAGCTCTTCTGTGGAAAACCAATGATTGGGCTTTTACAGGAGATGGGGTTGACCTGAACCTCGCTCTGTGCCGTCACCCCCTCTGCTCCTCCTTGCCACGTGGGGTTTCCTCTGCAGACTCACCCGACCTGTGCTAGGTGTGTATATGGGCAGAGGGGCATCCCTGGAGCTTTCTGCCCTCTCCCTGCCCGCACGAGCTGCCTGCGTTGCTCCCCCCATGCTGCCAGCAGCACACCTCCTCCTTCCCAGCCACCCGGCAAGGCAGGGTGGTCCTGTGGCCTTTCACACCCTGGGTATCAAGACAGAGGAGCGGTGATGCTCCTGTTTGTCTAAATTTGCTCTTTGAGCCTAAACTTACCTCAGGGCTCCTCTTACCGTCGGGCGAGACACCCGAGGTTACCAGCCACAAAGCGTGGGCCGAGTCATCTCCAGAGTGCAGCTGGTACTGTCTCTGTGTGCATCCCTACGGGAAAAGAAAAATGCCTTGTTCAGAGCAGTAAAGTGGGATAATCCACGTGTATTTTCTTGAGGCTTCGATGCAAACAGTATCTTAAACTGCCGCCCACCCTCATCCCGCGGTGGCCTGCGCAGAGGGTGTGCAGTGGCTGCTCAGGTACCTGCCGTGCTGGGAGGTGGGAGCAGATGTGACACCCCCTGCGTGGAGTGAGCAAACGGCGTGTTTCGACAGCTCTTTGTTTTGATGTGCCCCCTGAAGCTTTGCCTTGTTGTCTCCTGAGATGTTCTTTTTGGTAATCATCCCCCTCGCTGGCGTGCCTGTATGCGATAACGGGGCCAGCGCGCCGCAACTGCCACGGGACAGTGGTTTTCTTCTTTGGGGGAAAGGGCTTAAAGCTCATTTTCTTTCAGAATTAGAGAGTTTGGGCTATACTTAGGAGGGTTCATTACTCACACTGGTGGTCAGGTTCCTAAATTATATTTTTGACAGCCATATGTAATGATATACAAATGGGAAAGTGATGGAGTAGCAGAAAATTGACTGGCAAGGACAGCGTAATGTAGTTAGAGAGCAATACTTACTAAAAAGCCATGGAGACTACGGCAGTGTTCCTGGAGCAAACGAGTAGTAGGACCACGGCCAGGCTGTGAAAGCAGTAATGATATGACTCTGTGACCTTTAAAGCTACTTAGGGCATTCAAATGCTTTGGGTTTTCAAGGCTCTATAAAATTACACAAACCAGTCATGCCTGTGACTTTCCTCCTAGGTTTCTGCTGTATTTAAACAGTTTGATGAACCCTGAAATGGTTCGGAAAACAGGGAATCGAGTGTTGCTTGTGTGCCTGCCTTGTAACCTTCATGTCTGGCTACAGACAAGACCCAAGGAGGGTCTGGGATGGCTGTTCCAGAATCCCCCAAGACTGCCCCAAAGCACGCCATCCCCTTGGAAAGGAACATCCCATGGGATGTGGGCATCCGAGGGATGAGCCCTGCAGCCCTCCTGGCCAAACACCCACCCACCCAGCCTGGGATGTGTGATGCTCTCCCCGGAAAGCAGGCACCATAGGAGCTGGAGGGGCTGGAAGCCCCTCGTTTTCTGCTCAGCCCATTATCTGGGCAAAGCTGCTGCTGAATAATAATGTCAGTCACACGTGAGATGCAGGGCAGAGCCGAGGTTGGGCTCTTTAAATGATACTTGCGTGTGCCAAGAAAACAAACAGAAAGGGGCAGTCAAAGCTTTTCAGTGTCATTGACACCCTCGGACTTGCCAGAGCCGGGAACAAAGCCGGCATTGTGGCAGAGCACAGCCTGCGAGTCTGTTCGGAGCGGGCAGATGCGGGGTTGCCCACCCTGCTGTGCCGTGGCCAGTTGGCCACGTGGGGACCCTTTCAAGGTGGGTGGCAAGACACGTCCCCCCATGCAGCCCTGGGCTTTCTCCGGAGCGAGGAGGGTAAACAAAATGTGGCCTCCGTGTCCCCGTGCGTGCCAGGGGTGGCAAGCGGCCAGGCACTCGAGGGGGGATGCTGTAAGGGCAGAGGTGGGGAGAAGCTGTGTGGCAGAGGGCTCCAGCTCTACCTCCGTGTTGGGCAGGAGAGGGGTGGCATCGGGATGCTGGCTGTGATACAGCGTGTTTTTTTGGGCAAGTTGCTACAGACCTTATCTAGAAAGTGCCGTGCAGAGGTTTTCAGGCTCTGGATGAAGAGCATCAGTGGTTCATTGAGGCAGCTCGGGGGTGGACGCACGGCTCAGGCCGGACTGCAGCCCGTGCTGTGCCCCGTTACGCACCTCACACTCACGCTAGTCCCTCGCCTGTAAGCTGAGGATAATGTTTCGCCTGCTTCTGAGAGCAGCTGTGGTCCATTATTTTGTGTGTCCGCATGTTGCCCATTCCAGCAGGGCTACGACTTCTCTTAAAGCTCCTGGGCACGCTAGAAATGCAGGGAACGCGCTGCCGTGCGCTGACCGTCAGGTGCAGCCTCAGGTCCCTCTGGATTTGGGCGAGTTGCTCCATCCCGGTGCAGGAGCAAAGCAGGGGTTAAGCATGGGGCCCCACGGAAATAACCAGCGTGGCAGGGGAGCGGGAGGGAGCCGGGGGGGTCCCTCGCTCTGCAGCGAGCGCTGGGCTCCAGCTGCCTCCCATACATATGCTGCTCATTTTTCATACCGCACACAGCTGCCGCCAGCAGCTCTTCCCTACCCCTGTTCCTGCCAGTTTTATGGGAAAAGAATAAAGAGGGGAAACACATAACCGCAGAGGTTCATTTGCCAATTGTCAGGCTGCCGGTGCATCAGAAATAGAGTCATCGGTCTGCTTCCCCCACCGCGCCGGCATCTTTTCTTTAGCAGCATTATTTATTCATGCCCCCCCTCAAGCAGCTCTCCTTTTTGGAAGAAGGGACCGGCTGATGCTCCTGTTTTTTTCCGGGGTGGCTTTGGCCTTGATTAGCTCGCTCTTTGTGCTGGTGGGATGGGAGAAGCTGCCTTTCCCGGAGACCTCAGCCTCTCCCCAGGGGTGAAGCCTTCGCTGGCGGGCTGCGATCGATCCCATCGGCAAGGGCGGGGGGAGCGGTGGGGTCTGGCCGATGCCGCTGGCTGCCCCTCTTTCTTTAGCTTGGTAATTAGAAGCTCTCAGAGAGAGGGAAGAGAGGTCACGCATGGCGTGGGCCTATTAACCCTGTCCCTTGCCAGCTACCCTGCAGAGAAATGCCCTTGGAGCAGCTGCTTCGGAGCAGGCTTCCAGCAGGCAGCTGAGGGGAGGGAAGATCCTCTTCCACCCTCGCTGCCCCACATACCGGTGGGGATTCGCCTGCCATGGGAAGTTTGCAGCTGAAAAACATCACGCTGGGGACTGAATTTTGTCTAAAAGTGTGGGTAGACTCATCTCTCTCCCATGGTGGTTCCCTGTGCCCCAGACCCTGCCAGAGGCAGGGGACAGAAAGTAGGTCGTATGCCCATCGGTCCTGCTCCTGGTGTATCCTCACAGATTTTTGGCATTCCCAAGTTGGCCTTAACGAACTGTTATTCTGCAAGTCTGTTCAGTGCCATCTCCTTTAGCCTCCTGGGGCAACAAGGTGCAGGTTTTGATAGCTGGGAGGACCCTACCCCTCGTTTCCACCCTCGTTAGAAAGCGAAGGCTATCAGTTTTCACGCAAGCCGGTTTATTTGTGGTTTCGAAGTCCTTTGAACCCCACAGCTTTTCCTAGAGCCCATCTGTAGGTAGATTCGGCAGCAGGATCCCCCTCGCAGTTTGTCAGGTGTAGTGCTGTACTGACGCCAGTGATATATATGGAAATATATGCAGAAGTTCCTCAGGCTCTGATGGAGGAGAAATAGTTTCATGGCATTATTTGCCCAAAATGCCACCGTTTTGAGAGCTGTATCCGGACAGTGAGAAGCTGATGTCAAAGTAACTGTTTACAACAGGAGCTGATATGGCTTCTAGGGACAAGTGACTTAGCATTGCAGCACTGGAAGCATTAATGCAGCAATTCTGAAGTTTATATATAAGCTCTGAGCTCGTATCGCCTCTGCCTTTCGTCAAAGCGATGCCACAGCCCCAGAGCTGCTCTTTGATTCCGCTTCTCCCATGCAGCATAACAGCAGCCCAAGGAAAAGCAGGTAAAGATGAAAGCTAAACTCTTCGCCCAACCTTTTCTGGCTACAAAAACCGTTCCTGCTTGTATTTCAGATAATGGGAGGCCCTTGGTTAGTTTTCCCAGTTTCCCAGGGGCACCTCCAGGCCGCAGGCAGCGGCGCTTGCTCTGCGGTGCGCAGAGGGAGGGGAAGTGGGCGGTTAAAGTGCTGACTTGGTGGTGGCACAAAAAATGAAGTCATGTCCCAAAGGATGGGAATGCTGTGGGGAAGGTTTGATGGGTGAAAACCACCATGTTGTGACTTGTGACCCACCGAAACCCCTAATTGTGTGTTTAAAGTAAACTCCAGACTACCGCTGTTTCTTTTGCCTCCGTCTTGGCAAGCTGCCTTTGGCTGCGAGGGCTCCTATCACTCATCCTGTGGTTAGCTGGTCAGGAGTCACCCTAGTAGTTAGGAAAGGAATGTTAAAGGCCTGTTGTGTAAACCAACCGCTGTCTGAACAGACTTTGTTTTCAGTGTAAGCCTGCTGCAGGGAATGATTTAACCTCCGTTTATTCTTTTTTTATTATTATTATTTCATTAAATAAGATTTATACAGGTAGAGTATTAGAAAGGTCATCCATCCCCCAAGCTGTGGGAAGAGTTCTGCACATTCCTCCCTCTTCGCTTCCCTGCTTTACCCCTTGTTTCAGAGAGGGAAAGCACAAAGACCGGGTTTTGTTGCCATTCTGGGAAGTTAATTTATGTCTGCATGGTACACACAACCCCCTCCACCCCCCATTCCCACACCTAATGAATCCTCCACGCTCAGCAGCATTTCAGCTGGAGTAACCAGGAGCCTCGTTCCACCCTGTAGCCTTTCCCCAAGGGTGAGCATCCCAGCTGAGGGGAGGGTGGCGTTTTTTTGGTGTTTATTGCACTCCTCTCCCCAGGAAAACGTGAGATGATGTGTCTGATGGCTGCAGCAAGGACCTGGGGTTTGGGCTGAGGTTCTCCAGCTTGCTTTGCTGCTAGGGATGCGCTCTGTGCTCTTTCTGCAGGATCTTGTGTCTCTGAAAAGAGGTTATTTTGCGTTTTTCTTGTTTAGGGATATGTTATGAGGCTGAATTAATTTTTTTTTTTACAAAGATATTTAATATCCCATAGCAGTGAAGCATCAGTGCCTTGACACCCCATCGGTGTGCCTCCAGTCATGCTCTGTTGGCCATCCAGCTCCGAGCACAGCATCTACCGAGCCTCGGCGCTTAGAGAAGGCTTCATCCAGGCACCGAGGTTCGCAGGCCAAGGCTGCAGAGCCGGAAAGGATGTTTTGCAGCTTTACTAGTAGCAACCTGTTCTCCAGGGCTTCCCACAACCCAGAGAACAGATGGTTGGGCTGGAGGCTGAGATGCAAGGACAAGGGACTCTTGTTGACATTACCTTTACCAGAGTGTCTTTCATCATTAGCATGTAAATGCCACCAAGCACCCAGGAATTATTCTTCTATGATCTCTTCATTACAAGCAGCCTCTGATCAGGTTGATCTCGCTTTCCCCCTGTGGAAAGAAGGATGCTGAGCAGCTGTATCCACCAGCAAGTGAAGGTAGAGGGAATTGCTGAGACGGAAGGATGCTGCGAGCATCAGGTTTTAAGTGAATCGGCAGTGATTGCTTTGGCTCTTGCACAGAGATACAAGGGCTGAAATAGCAGCGTTGATGGTAGTAATTGAGACTAATGGGACTAGTCCCCTGCAGCAGGTGCCCTGGAATACGTGGATGCTGGCTGCCCCTGTCTGCTGTGGAAAGGAGGGGAGCAGTGGAAGCTTCCAGCCGGGTGCGTTTTTTCAGCCTCTCGATGGTCTGCTCTCCCTCTTGGGAAGCAGAAGCCAGAGCAAGCATGGGGGAGGGTGGAGGAAATGTGTTTTAACAGTAAATCTGGCCTTGTTATTTATCAATGCAGAGTAATTGAAGTAATTTCATGTCATTTTTAAATGCAGCGCCTAGGGATCTAATCTATCTGTCTAATATTAATGGATAATATTTGGTTGCCTCATTCATTCATTACTGTTTTCATTAAGACTCTAATCCCATTTAGGAGTCTGTTTGTCATTTTAAACTCCTCTGTTTTATCTTAGCCTGCCACAATCCTTTTTAACAACTTAACTGAATTCATGAGTTCTAGGCTAGCAGCTTGGGGGAAGGGGCCTCTCCTGTCTAGCATGTGGGTTTTGTGGGGAGAGAGGAAAAACAGACGGCTGAAGGCAATCGCAAGCAGCAGGCACTGAGCTTTCCTGTGATACACACCACGGAGATTTAGGTCTTTCCGAACAGATCTGGATGTCTCAGAGCATGGAGCTCCCTTCTCTGACAGTGAGTGTGCCTCGACACCTACTTGGAGCCTCCGTCCTTCCCAAACCAGTTTAAGAAGCTGCCTGGAGCAGGGCTGTTGTTTATCGATGCTGGGGATGCTTCTAGACAGGCGTTGTCATCCCCTCCGAGGTATCCCCACTTCCAGTGGTTACCACCACTGGGGATGGTGACGGCGGGTGGGACGGTTGCTGCAGGCAGCGGGAGGGCAGGTTTGGCTTGCTGTAGCTCATGCTGCAAATATTCCCAGCTGGGCATCTCCCGGCTGTGCCAGCATCACTCTGCAGCCAGCATGGCTGTTTGCGGTCCAGGCTCGCAAGGTCTAGGGGCAGAGTTAACACAAACCTGGCTTTTTCTGCCCAAAGGCCCGGAGAGCATTGTGCAGAAGAAATAAAGGGATTCCTATAAAGGGAATCGAGTGCCTCTTTCCGAGGAGACAGCAGAGCCTGAGATGCCCCAGCCTGCACCATCCAGCGTGATCGCTCCAGATGAAAGTGGACACCGAGTCAGAGCTGTGACAGGGACGTTTGGTGTCGCAGAGCAACCTCTTCCCCTGCCTGATGCTGGGGACTCTGTCCCCTGTCCTAGCCCTCTTCCCGGCCGTGTCCCTGCACCCTCGGGCTGCAGAGCACCCAGGAAGCCTTGGCAGGGTCCCCGTGCCGCTGCTGGGCATCACCTGTAGTGCCGAGCGGGCGGCGGAGCCGGGCATCCCCTGTGCTGCGAGGCGTCCAAGTCTAATTAGAGTCCCGGGGAATCGAACCATTGTGCCGTTAATGACTCTCTGGCAATGTTCTGACTAAAACAGTAATTTTAATAAGGACAGCCCAATTGTAAGTGTTCGTTGAACACCTAATTACATTGGTTATAACTCTAAAATCATTCAGAATTCTGTTTTTGCCACTTCCTTGCAAAACAGAGAGGGAAAGAAGCGCATGCTTTATAATTATTCACCTTAATTAATTTTCTGAGCTTCTGTTAAAACTTTTAAATGACTGCAGGGAACGTGCTATGAGTTACATGGCAGCAAGGCAAAGCACTGAACGCTGAGGCCGTGAACTGATGCGAGATGAAAGTTTACTGTGTTGGATTGATCCCCACCTGAGCCCAGAAATTTTGGAAAGCTGCTCCCCTTTTATCCTTATTAATTAGTTCCCCTGAGGCCGGGACTAATCAGGGCTGGAACGGACCCTGCTCATTGGCAGGGTGGCCGGGGCGGGGGGGGCTCACCGAGCCACGGGCCGTTCGTCCGCACACAAAG
>NW_010227596.1:4568-13520 GCF_000690775.1 Eurypyga helias | reverse complement strand
CACCGAGCAGCGTGCCGTTCGTCAGAAGACAGTGCCAAGGCTTCAAGAAGCCTCTTCTGATGGCAGCAGCGATGTCCCCCAGCAGCGATGCTTGGATGTGCCACGCGGCTGCTCCGGGCACATCATCTCTCATCCTGAAATCCGGAGCAAGCCCAGACGGACCTGCCACGGGAAGTGGGGAGATGGTGTCACCCCGGCCGGTGGCAGCAGCACGGGGCGGCTGCAGAGGATCTCCCACCCGGACGGAGCTGCGTGGCATGTCTGGCAGGAGCCTAATTTCCAGGAACTCATTTGGACTTCTTTTGCAGTCAAGAGCAAAAATGCAGCTCCCCTGACACGCGGCGGTTTTCCAGGGGAGGAAATGCATGGATGTATTTCAGCAGAACCTCATTTTCGTGGTGAAGACCTTTAGCATCTCATTCCTTGTTATTAGTGTGTGTAAACATTTATCACATTACCCCCTTTTCTTGCCAAGAAAGCAGTTTCTGTGGGAGCAGCTCAGTGTCGGGGCTGCGGTGCAGCCCTGTGCGTGCGGGGCGCCGGGCTCCCCAGCCAGCACCGGGCAGGGGCGAGCGTGGTCAGGGTTGACCCAATTAATTAATCCCTAAATTTTGCTGTATTTGCTGATTCCAGAAGCCTGTGTAAATACTTCAGCCAGTGTTTTTAGTTCCGTGCTGGAGGTGAAAGAATCGTTTCCTGATCTTGTACGTTCACAAGGTGCTCTCCCATGGCAGTGGGCACACGTCACTGATAGAGGTGGCCGTGTGTCCCCTGTCCCTGATGCAGATGGGGATCTTCCTCCCAGATGTGGACGATCGGCGCAAAGCAGGAGGGAGAGCCAATGCTGCCAAGCCACTTTGGAGTGGTGGCTGTCCACATGGACACCGATGTCCCAGGGCTAACTCTGAGCACGGGGCAGGCACGTGGACAGGATCCCAAACTCTCTGCACACTCCGGAGGGCTGCACTGTGATGCACAGCTGGGAGGGCAAGGGACTGGGACACCCAGTTTGAGAGGAGGCACGGTCAGTGGTAGCTTGCCCCTGTTCCACCTCTTGCACGAGTCCACTCTGCAGCGAACGAGCGGCATCATCCCCTGCCGAGGGCAGGGGAGGAGCTGCCAGGTTGAACAGACCGAGCATTTGGTGAATGGTCGCGGGTAGCCCGTGTTCGAGATGAAAACCCATTTCTCCTTCCCCAGGTTTACATGACACCGTGCTGCTCCTGGGTATGGGAATGGGATCTCTGCCGGACACTTTGTTATTCCAACAAATCTTGCTCAGACGTTTCGTACTGGCGCAATGATTAACTCGAGCTGTGGTAAACCACAGGAAAGCGTTTGTCTGCAGGAGCCCGTGTCTGTGCCGAGCCCCAGTCCTGCCGGCTGCTGCTGCTTTGATGGAGCAAACTCTGGCTTGAGGATGACTTTACAGCTTCATTAAGCCTTATTCTGGGGCATTTGCTATGTTTTCCCTCTTTCTTGCTTCTCAGAGGAGGCTGCCCTTGCTTCCCTCACCTCCTGCCGGAGCCTGGTGCTGCACAGAGCGGGCAGCGGGGAGCCAAGGAGGCAGGTACGCTTGGAGAAGGCCCGATGACTCGCTCCAAAAGCTATCCCATCTCCGGTGCTCCAACACAGCTTGTCCTCGTACGATGCTAATGAGGTTCTTATAGCAGCAAAGACAAACTCACTGAAGAGGTTGCTTGGATCAGAGTTTAAGGGACTTTCTCCGCATGCATCTGCAGCGCTGTAATTAAATAATCCCTTTGTAGTCATGGAAACATTGTCTCTGTGTCCTCTCCCACTCGCTGCTTTTCTGCCAAAAGTTACAGGCGTTGATTTGGTTGTGACAGCCCTTCGGTAGCTCTCACAATCCTTTCTTTGCTGAGCGGCGTAGGAGAGGAGGGCCGGGTCCTTCCGTAGCTGCTGTACCTGTCAGGAGAAGTCCCCCTCCTCCACTCCTTGCCTGGGTGCGTACCTTCATCCATCACAGGGAGTGATGGAGTCAGTATTCCTGCCTTTGGGGGCTCAGCAGCCCTTCGGGGGTGCTCCTCAGTGCTTTTCAGTTAAAACACCCCCCTTTGCCTACTTCCCCCATGCCCTGGCTGCTGCCCATGTGATGCATGGGCTGCATCCCACTCGGTGCTGTGTCTACCATGCTCACTGCTGGCATCAGCCTTGGTGTGTCCGAGATCTCCACCGGCTCTGCTCGAGTCAGGAATACGTCATTTCCAGGTCGGACTTCTCATGTAGCGTGGGGCAGATTGAACCCACAGGTCTTGCTCAGCAAAGCAACAAGCGCTCCGCAGCCCTGCGTGCTGGATTTGTCCTTGGCAGAAGCGGTATCACGGGAGGGCCCCAGATTTGGACAGTTCCGCGGGAAGGCGCAGGGAGGGGAAGCAGCGGGAAGAGGAGTCCATCAAACTTTTTACAAGCCTCTGAGGAAGTTTGACTTTGTTTTCCCCAGCTCTGTCCCCCTGACACATTAACAGCTGGAACTGATGAGTCCTCCTTGCGCCTTCCCACACTTTTCCATGTCTCCTGCAGCAGCACAAAGTGATGTGTTTTCATGAATGAAGGGAAGAAGAAAACCTCATTGGAAAGTTCATCAACTTTGGGCTCCTGCTCACTGAGTGATAGATAGCTTTAATTACATTTAACTAGTTGGCATCTCTACTACACTCCCCAAAGTCATTAAAAATAGATTTTCTGTTTGAACTCCAGCACCCGCGGGGGATGCAGGCAGCGTGCCGTGGCAGTGGGATGCCCCGGGGGCTGTCTCCAGCCAGGGAGGTCAGAGGCCTGAGCTGGTAGCAGGCATAAGCTATGGAAACTTTGCTTTGTTTGTTTATTTTATGTATTTATTTATTTGGAACTTGATTCTCACACTTATTTTCTTGGGGGGCTGGCAGAGTTTAAGTTCACGTGTTTTGGAGAGTCTGTATTGATTTTTTTGCTGATGTTGTGGGTCAGGCAGTCAAGGAAAGCACTAATAAGACTTTATCATTTAATTATTGAGAAGCAGGTTCATAAATAGGGAACTGAAAAAATCAGCAGCAGAGTTTTGGCATGGATAGAAGGCAGAGAGGTAGCAATCTGGCTGGAGTGAGGAGGGCTCTGGCCTCAGGAGTAAGGAAATTCCCCAGGAGGGTTGTTTTCTTGGCTGTTGTCCTTCACACAGATGCTCCACAGCTCTGCTGAATTGCTTTATCACTTTGCATTTGCTGTGCCCGCACTGATGTGGAGTGCCCGTCACCTTTCCTTACGCCCGAAATGCCTTGCTGCCTCCTTCAGCAGGGACACGGCCTCACGCGTGTCTGCGGGCTCTGCGGGAGCAGGATCTGAGGCTGCGCTTGGAAAATTCCTGCATCCCTCTGCTTGGCTTCAGGACCCCACACCTCGTATGGGTATAACTGGAGCAGAAATCTCCAGGTATCCAAAAGAGCTTCGCTGTGAGGTCTGCTGGTGCTCTGGGAGGTGGGGGGAGCCGAGCTGGGCAGCTCTGGGTGCTGCAGGACCTCATGCTCCTGCTCTGCGGATAAGTTCATCAGTTCAGGCAACAGCTTTCTCGGGGCTTACTCTGGGGTGGGGAGTTCGCTCCTGAAGTGGTGATAGACCTTCTCGGATGCCCTGAGTGCCAGGAGCATTCCTCTGACCTATCTTCTCTAATGTAAACAAAGAGAAGTATTTGCATTTAAAAACTAAATACTGAAAACCAAAGCCCTTTCCAAATAAACTGTTCTGCTGCACACAGAGCTGCCCCAGGGGCTGGCGAGGATGAGAGAGCAAACAGACCAGGCTGTGACAGATGGGAGTCACATTGGTTATGCATAGCTGCGAGGTGCTGGTGCCCCTGGGATGGGGATGCCGGCATGGGGATGCCATGAGTGCCTGTGGCTGTCAGAGCAGGACTGGACAGGCGGGCCCCAGCGGTAGCCACAATTCAGGGTTTTCCTGATGACTGCACCCACTTCTCTCCTGCTCTCCGCCTTTGGAAAGACGACGGCCCGCAGAGCTCGCAGGCAGGATCTCTGCTTTCCCTCTCTCTGCCCTCTCCGCTACCTTGCGGCAGCAAACCGCTCTGGACTTTGTCGTGCTGTGGTACCTGGTTCTGATAGAAACATTTCAGTCCTTACTTGAGCCGCCTGTGACCATAAAATCTGTGGAGACGGATCCTCCGAAGCCTTGCTCCCCCCTTTCTGGGGAGCTGAGCTGCCAGCATGGGCAGCAGGAGGGTATGTGGGCAGGGGCTCGTGAGGAGGGGCTCGCCGGATGCCTCCTTCAAGTCCAGGCAGGATCTGCTGCCATTGATGGGAAGGGCGGAACGCTGCCGTGGTACTCAGCAGTGGGGGATGCGGGTGGCCGTGCTTGTGACAGCAGTAGCCTCTGCTGCTGCCATGCCAGAGACATCAGCAATCCCTCTGCTGTCTTCTCTTTTATCTTCCCTTCTGGTTCTCCTTTCAGGGCTTTTCTATCTCCTTTTCTTATTGTTTCCTTCTTATTCAGCTGCTTCTTTGCCTCCACCCTCCCTTTTTTCTTTTCCTTGATGACAGCTCGTGGCTAAAGGGGGTGTGGGGAAGAAGTTCTTGGACTTGGGAGTCCACTGTCCCGTGCCCCAGTCCATGTTGGTTTTCCTTCCAGTGTGAGTTAGAGGATCACACACACAGATGCGTTGGCCCATAACTCCCTGGAAGTGCTCAAGGCCAGGCTGGATGAGGCTTGGAGCAACCTGGTCTAGTGGAAGGTGTCCCTGCCCATGTCAAGGGGTGGGACTTGGTGAGCTTTAAGGTCACTTCCCACCCAAACCATTCCATGATTCCATGATAATGATAATTAGGCTGGTAGAGAATGGTTTAAAAATACGTAAAGCCAAGAGCATGTTTCCAGCCTGCCGTCAGGAAGAGTACAGGCACCTGAGCTTTGCTTCTGTACTGCCTCCGAGGGAAATAGAGCTTTCAGTCTTCGGTGTTCGCGATACGTATGGGATAATGGATGTATATGTACTACTCTTAATGGGATTTCTCTTGTTTTTCCACTAAAATGAAACATATTCTTTAGGGTGTTGGAGCATTTTCGGTATTTGCATAGTGAGTGGTAAGAGTGGTCGATTATGCGTTAGTACCGTGAGAGCTGGGCATATACTGCAACCCTCCACCAATCTATGTCATGCATGCAAATATTTAAATGCCTTCTGTTCATAATCTTTTTGAACTCCTTCATTTCAACATTTACCTGGGTATTGGAGCGATGCAGAGTTTCTGGCATTGATTTTTATGAAGGGTGAATTTCAAAGTCACAGGCATAAGTATTGGAGAAAAGCAGATGGTTTATTCTCCCCCAAAGTCTTAGACCTTCCTCTGGCCAGGGACCCTGGGCATATCTGAGCACTCAGGGCTACAGAAGGGCTGACCCCAAGGCACCCTCGGGGCTCTGGGACCCTAATGCTGGGCTTGGTTGGACCAGGTAGCCCAGCTCAGACCGAGCCAGCCCACCCACGCTCCCCAGCCAGGTTTGCTTTAGTCACCGAGCTCTCTGCCCTACATTGTGCAGGCATTACAGAGAAAGGATCAAATGGTCCCATTTGGGCTAGAAATCTGCCACTCTAGGAATCGTTCAAAATTTCTGCGTGATTTTTTTAAGAATTACCATGTGCAGAAGCCACAGCTTCTGAGCAGAAAAAGAACGCAAATGCCTAACATAAAATCATCTGTAACGAACTGTTATTCGTATAATTCAAATCCTCCGTTATTTATAGAGCGCCGCGAGAGCACCCAGCTCCTCACAAACATGAAACAAGCCCTGAGCTGCATGTAAATCGCAGGGACAGATCCTGTCAAGCCTCACGCTGTGGATGAGAGGCAGGGGATCATCAACGCCCGGTGATTTCGGGGCTGTCCTGACCTCCGGGTGGGTGAGAGACATCCCACCAACACGTTTCCACGAGACGGGCACATTTTAGGGAAACCCGGTGACTTCCCTCGACGCATCCTGTGGTGGCTGGTGACTCCCACAGGGGCTGCCCAGAGCCACTGCAGCTCCCATGGGATGCTCGTTCGGTTTGAACAACATACTCCTAGGTTCCCGTCCGCTGCTCTGCGCTGGGGAATTTCGGATCATCGCCAGTGATGGGCTGGGTGTGGGCATGGCTGCAGTGCCAGGCAGGGCACAGGAGCCTGGCATGTGCCATCCAGGCCCTGGCTGAGCTGTCCCAGGGAAGCTCTGCCTGCTGCCAGGCTGGTGGGCTTGCTCCCACACCACGGTGATGCCTGTTGAGTGCTTTGAGGCCCTAAGAGGGAAGAAGCAGGTAAAACCATGTCATGTGCAGCCACCAGAGTCGCAGACGAGACCCCTGGAGGGCACCCTGGGTGCCTTTTGCAGCCAAGAACCAAACCCAAGCCCTACACCTCTGTGCTATTCCATCACCCTGCGTTTCTCTTCTCCGTTCCTGAAGCTCTTTACAGGAATCACAGACTACCTGCATGCCTGGCGTACCTGGCTCTGCCTCTCGCATCCCTGCTCCAGCTCCCGGGCAGATTTAGTTGCAGCATACCCCAGGCTCAGCCCCGTGCCCATCCCACGGACTTCATCACGTCAAGAAAAACCAAAAACACCCAGCCCCGCACATCCACACGTGATTTTTGTTTTGGGAAAAGCTGTTGAGTAGGGCTGAGGAAACAAGAATAGCAGCCCTATTGGTGTTGTGTTTAGAGAGGAACTGGGTTCTCACTGTGTCAACAGCACTTGGCGTGAAAGTGGCTGTTGTTTGGCGAGACACTGCTCCTTTCACCCCGCGCGCCCCAGCTGCTGGGAGCCGGGTGCTGTTGTGACGGACAGAGCGAGTGCAATGCCGACAGTTGTTGGGATTTTCAGTCGGTCGCAGGCATCACTCCTGGGGCCCAAGGGGAGCGGCCAGCACTGCGGGACGGCTGTTCCAGGGATGGCAATAATTATTTACAGTATTTGCTAATAGGAATGTAAATACAGCGGAGAGGGACCGGCACTGGCAGGGTCAGTGCTGGAGCACCGCGCTGCAGCGTTGGGCGGGAGATGCCAACGTGCCGTACCCGCTGGAGGTGGCAAAGGATGGGTTGGAATGGTTATAAGTGGAATTTCTTCACTGGAATCAAGCAATGACTCATGGTTAAAGCTTGGTGTCATTTTGGAGCCTTTGGGGTTTTCAGTGCTGATAAACAGGTTGGGACCGTGCTACCCTTCAGCACGCCACACGGACATTTTGCGGGTGCAAGAAGTGCAAGAGGATTACCCGCTGGAGGTGGCAAAGGATGGGTTGGAATGGTTATAAGTGGAATTTCTTCACTGGAATCAAGCAATGACTCATGGTTAAAGCTTGGTGTCATTTTGGAGCCTTTGGGGTTTTCAGTGCTGATAAACAGGTTGGGACCGTGCTACCCTTCAGCACGCCACACGGACATTTTGCGGGTGCAAGAAGTGCAAGAGGATGTTTGCATCTTGGAGCCTTTGGGGTTTTCAGTGCTAATAAACAGGTCGGGACCGTGCTACCCCTCAGCACAGCTCAGGGACATTTTGTGGGTGTGAGAAGTGCAAGAGGGGGTTTGCAGCAGCGATCCGGGTTGGTGTTCCCTTCTGCGCTTCACTCTCTCCTCTGCTCTGGCATCTCTGCCTGGGAGAGATGGGCAGCTCCTCAGGGGACCATGCCTGGGGCAGCCAAGTCCACGCTGGTACTGGACGAGCTCAGGATGGCCAAGAAGGAGCAGGCAGTGAAATACTCATGTAGGCTAAATAAGCTGCCAACCTGCAAAATCCCAATGAATTTTATTACCTGCCAGCTCTCCTCCCTGAAGCAGCTTCCCCCGCGGTAAGTGTCAGATAGCAAACTGTAAATCAGGGAGGAGAGGACACGGCTTTCGGCCCGAGAGCATCTCTGGGCAGGGAGGTCGGAGGGTTTCTGGCAAGCTGGCGCCGGGAGGCCAGTCAGGCTCCGGGCTGCAGCTCCACTGCACCCATGATTCATGGCCTGGCTGTGCCCAAGGGACGGAACGACGTCATGACTCGGTCCCCAAGATTTCCTTTTCTTGGCTGACTTCTGCACAGATGTCGGAACAAACTCATTTAAGTTTGTGACTCGCTGTCATGTTACTCGACTCAGACTGGCAGGACCTGGAGCTGCTCTGGTTTGCCTGCCCGCTGCGGAATGAGGAGCGCTCAGCCCGTGTGTTTGCTTCCTTTGCAGGTGTCCCGCGTGCCCGTGGAGTCCTGCGAGCAGTACACGACCTGCGGGGAGTGCCTGAGCTCAGGAGACCCCCACTGCGGCTGGTGCACGCTCCACCACATGTAAGTCCAGCCTTGGCCATTTTGTTGGAGCTGCAGGTGGGGACGATCAAAGCAGCTTTCAAAGCCACCACGCGCCTCCCGCGCAATCTTTGCGAAAGCAAATTAGGTTGAAGTTCCTTAAATCCATTCTTCCCTTCCCTGGACGTTCCCTGCACTGCAACGCCAATGCCACCCAAAATCCCTGAGCTCCTGTAAAGAGGTAAAGGGAAATAAATTCCTTCTTTAGGAGCAGTGGGTCGCACGCAGCACAGAGAGGGTGCCGTGGGCACGACAGGAAAGCAGAACTTAGATCACTGGGGATGGAGGCCTCGTGTTTTGCACACTCCTGCTTGCCCAAGCCACCAAGTCCCTCCCAATTAGCAAGGAATTGTTAAAGGCAACAGTAGACTTGAGTATATGAGTGGGACTTTGCTCTCAGGGAGGTTACAGCACTGGAACAGAGCAGAGCACATTCATTAAATGTAGCAGGAAGAGAGATTTAAATCCTGCAAGGGAAGGTCAGAGGGTCTCCGCTCCAGCCCTCCGTGATGGGGCAGAGCCGGCAGCGCAGGGCTGGGAGCTGGCAGCCCCACACGCACATCGCCAGGCACAAAGGGCCGAGGGTTGGCTTTTTTCAGGGGAGCTCCGGGAAACGCTCTCTGC
>NW_010227596.1:306-4543 GCF_000690775.1 Eurypyga helias | reverse complement strand
TAATAACGATCACTTCCGAAGGCGGAAGAGGGGGCCACCAGGCAGAGGCAGATCAGGGGAGGAGGGAGAGCCTCGAGGAGGCTGGAGGAGAGGAATAGAAATCCCTTCGGCCGCGTGCCAGCTTGCAGAGCAGCCCCGTTAAATGCATGGAAATCGGGCGGAGGCAGAGTTCAGGGACCCGCACAGCAGCACTTGGCCACTTGCCTGAGAAGCAGGTGCTGGGGGGGGAGCAGGGAATGGCAGGCTCCTCCGCAAATCCGGCCTGGATTCGGGACCTGAGGACTTTGGGGTGCAGACCGGCTCCCCGCAGCTCGCTCAGTTTGCAGAGTTGTTGCCACACCTGGGGAGACGCAGGAGAACCGAAGCAGCCCCAGGCCCTCAGCATCCCGCAGGCTGGGGCTGGGGGTGGTGGCAGAGCGGCCCCCGCCAGCAGCACGGCAACGTGTGGCACAGGCACCCTGGGCATCTTTGGGGTTTTTAGCATTTTTCCTTTCAGATGAGCCTGCCCAGCCCTACAGCTAAGCCACCATATGTGCAGTTGTGCCTGTAAGTCTTTACTGTCACAGCAGCTTCGTCAGAATGACATGATTCCCATCCCTCTGGCTCTTCCCTCGGGACAGCCATCCCGTGTGCCTTCCCAGCGGTTGGGACAAAAGCCGCCACAAGTGAGGGGACAAGGAAGCGAGGAAAGGGGACCTGGTCTGCTCAGCCTCTGGCCTGAGCTGCAGGTCTGTAGAGCTGCAGCAATCAGCCGTGGGGGTACGGGAGGACGCATCGGTGGGGACAGTGGCCTTGCGGTGCCTGGTGCCGCTGAGCCCTGCAGCAGGAGGGGATGTCTGCACCACGTCCCTGTGCGTTTGGTGTTGCTCCTCAGGCTCCTGCAGCAGCTTCTCTGCAAGGATCACTGAGTGCTTTCCTAATGCTAATGAACTGAATCTTCAGAAACCACCTGGGAAGCAGGTAAAGGTTGTTATCTTCATTTTGCAGAGAGAAAACCCTCAATGTCAAGAGGGGAGAAAAGTGTCATTTCCTCTGCCCTTTTGGCCATGACATTTTGGCATTAACCTATTCCCAACAAGAGTTTCTTCCCTGATGGTATTTCTCAACCCTCCCTTCGAGCGTCTGCACTTCCTGGCTTGCTCGGAGCAATGATAATTTTTTAGCTTTTGTCTTAAGCTGTAAATAATTGAGTTTATCTTGCTGTTCCTGAAGCCTCTGTCATATTTGCTTGGGGGCCCCAAGCCCTGGAGTGTTTGTATTTAATTTGTCATCTCTCCCCTCTAATTCTTACGTGCCCCTCCTGCCAGCTGGGCCAGCTGCTCCTGTGCTCAGTGGAAGGGTTGGGGGTCAGGGTATGGTGCTGGCGCTGCGTTTCCTGAGGGCAGCTGAAAAGGGTGAGGGGCAGAAGGGTGACGTTTTCATCCTTGAAAGAGCAAGAGAGTGGCCAGCCACCTGAGCAAACGTGGGTATGGTAAACACCAGCACTGAGGTTGCTGGGGATTGAAATCTGGTTGTTTCTCCCCACTGCTTGTTGTGGGGTTTTGTTCCTCAGATGCAGGGTCTGTATCCTGGGGGCACCGAGACCCTTAGGCAGCTCTGGGGGTCTCCATGCAAGAGCTGTGCCCTGCGGAGGAGTGGGACCGGCCAGCATGTAAGGCAGCTCCTCTCTGAGCATCCAGTTGCCAGAGGCATAGCCGAGAGGATGGACGTGCAGCTATCAGGGAGCCAGAAAAAAGAGAATTTTAAGTGATGTGTCAGGTGTCTGAAGAGGTATGGATGTGGGATAGATGGATGGAGCACTGCCCCATTCCGGGTGGCATCAGGCAGTGTGTCCTGCCTTCCACGCTGCCAGCCAGAGAGGAGTAATAAATGTAAACAGGTCTAAGCCACCCCGGAATAAGCTTCCGTTATCCAATATTACACGAAGCTTCCCTTGCGTGCTCGTTATGTGCCATTGTCTCCTAGAGGCCAGGGCTCACAGCTCTGCTGCACGGTGGGGTGCTTGCATACACGTGTGCAGACCTGGAATTAGGGGTAGTGACAGCAGTGAAGCTGTCGGTGAGGGTCACACGGGTGAGCTCTGGCAGCAGGATTCGGCCGTGCTGGCAGCGCAGGCTGACCGGGGTAGCTCGAGCCACAAAGCGAGAGGTGGGAGGCAGCCGGCCGCGGAAGCAGGGCCGTAACTTCTGCTCCAGTGGAGGAGGTGGTGGCCGTGGGCAGCGCGTGCCTTGCACCGGGCTTTGAGGACTCACAGACACGGGACATTCGAGGCGCTAAAAACCAGCAGGAAGGCAAAGGTGCTGGTCCTTGTGCTCAGCTGGGGACCCCGGAGCAGCAGAGCGATGGCTGAGCAGCCCGTCCCTGCCCAGCGCCTCCGCTCTCTCCTCCCCAGCGCGGTTTGCTTGCCGTGCGGGTTCCTCCTCTGCGGGCGAGAGCAGGATCCTGCGCTCCTCCTCTTCCACAAACAGCCCTTTCTGGGAGCAAGCAGAGGCCTCAAGGAGACTGTTAAAGAACCTCTTCAGCCCAGTGGGATTTGAAACCTGCAAGACTTCCAAATGCTGCTCCACGGCAAGTGTGTTAGTGTCTCCAGACCTATTTATCTCTGTTAGGGCTGTTGCCATAAATAGTATGATAAAAAAGAGCCATTCCAGCGAGTCAATGAGATAAAGGCTCCAGTCAAGAGCTCACTTTAAAGCTATCTTACAGATTCACTTAAACCTCAATAATTCTTCCTTTGGCAGCATTCATATTTAGCTCCATTATGCTCCAAAAAAGGAGGAGAAAAAGCCCAAGAGGGTGAGGAGAACAGCGAGAGTGTTTGCTGGGGATCACACGGGCCGTTGGCAAAGGGAAAGTGTAAACACCGCTTTTCTTAATCAAAAGCAAACGGCCTCGCCGGGAGGATGCAAGCCCAGGGCTTTGGCGCGGGAAGCCCTGGTTTTGGTGGGTGCTGGGCAGGGCTGGATGTGCTGGCAAAACTCAGCCTGTGCGTGTGTCTGCGTGTGTGTCTGACACTGCCCGAGCCGCTCTGCAGGGAACCAGGGAAACGAGGAGCGTGACAGCAGTACCTTGTTAATTCGAGTAACATACACACTCAAGGAAGTGTCAGAAGGGAACTTGCTTGTGGCATGTGGGGCTGGTGACAGCACCTCAGTCCTCTGACCTTTGCGCCACCACTTGAAACAGGGTCCAAGTTCAGCAGTGAGTGAAAAGGGATAAAGTTTGCTGGTACCTTATTAAGACCATTAACACCAAAAGGGCAATGTCATGTGTACCCAAGGAGGGGGGGTTGGAAGAAAACGATTCTCCCCAAATGCCATAAAATAGAAAATCACTGGGGGATGCCAGTGCTGTGCTGCCATCCCTGATATCTGGCTTGAAACACTCTTAATTCTTCCTTGGTTTCCTGGTGGGTGCTCCTGTACTTGCTGGAAGCACCTTAATTTCCCTCCACCCCAAGGACACCTGCAGTAGAAAACAGGGATAGTGAGATATCCTGGAGCACACAGCATGCTTGGAGCAGTCCTGGTGGCTTTGGTGTGATTGGAGGCTCACATTCTTGATCAGGGGTGAGAGAGAGCTGGGAGCCCGAGGAGTGAAAACCGATATTGGTCAGAGAGGAAAGTCCCATTCCTGGCCCTGCCGCACTCCTTAGCTCCGGGACGAGATGATGAATGAACGATGTGGTTTTGTTCTAATTAGAATGGAGGCATCATCTTGTTACTGCCTCTTCACGGTTTAGTTTCTGTGCGGATTATGAATTTCTGGCTGGTGGGGCTCCCAGCCGAGCAGCGTCAGGGTGCCTGGCTCACCCTGCACCCACAGCTCCCGCTGGCACATGGGACTGAGCAGCTCTGGATTGTGTCCCAGTGCAGGTGAGACCAGGAATTGCTCCTGAGATACTTGTGATTTGTCTTTCCTCAGAGCACAGATTATTTTTCAGTGCCCTTTGGTGCTAACCTGGTGTCTGTGCCTGATACCTGGTCCCGGCGCAGATCATCGCCCCGTGTCCTGCTGCTAACTCCCCCTCGCCCTGCCCGAGGCCCGTTTAGCTCACCCCTGGTCGGCTGCAGCACCTTGTGCTGTTTGACATCTTCGCCGGGTGCTTTGTGCGCGCTGATGTGTGCTACGTGTGGCAGGTGCTCCCCGAGGGACAGCTGCGAGCAAGCAGACGAGCCGTACCGGTTTGCCGGCAGCATCAGCCAGTGCATGAACATCACCGTGCAGCCCACGGACA
>NW_010227596.1:0-248 GCF_000690775.1 Eurypyga helias | reverse complement strand
TTCCAGCGTATTTCAGGTTCACAGAGAACGGTCCGTTCTCCAGCCTTTCTCCCTGCCCACCGGCACAAATGTTTTCCCATGAAGTCAGGCTCGCAGAGGGACTGGTGAGGAAAGGGGTCACCCGAGCCGGGGAGAAAAGGGGGTTGGGGATGGCAGGAACAAATTCCCCTTCCCCTTGGGCCTCAGCTCGCATTTCTCCTGGTCCAGTTTCATTAGCTGTTGAAAGGAAAGGCTTTGTTTTCCCAAAA